>NC_090194.1:1721959-1974459 GCF_024679245.1 Pseudorasbora parva | reverse complement strand
TACTGTCTCGGGCTTTTTTCCACTCAGGGTGCATAATTGTCAGCATTCCTCTTAAAAGCATATTCCATGGAAACAGCCCCCCTCCGCTCGCCTGAACCTTGTGAAAACTTTAAATAGTGTTTTATGTTGCACGATTATTTCTGCCTTGTAATTCTGTCAGAGGGTGGAGGGGGTCTCAGGCTCTGAAAATTACCTCAAATAAAACATGTGGTGGGAGGAGGCTGATGCAAGTGTCTCTCGCAAAACACAAAGACGTTTCAGAGGACGTATAAAAGAGGAGCGGACACAAACAGAGGACGAATGGGCAAGAATCCGCTCCACTTAACCATATTGGGTAACGAAAAGCGGAGGTGGCGTGCACTGTAAAACAATGAAATAAAATACAGAGCATGCAGAAGAAGAAACACACACAGCTCACAAAACTACCCAAACACTGGGTTATACGTCTAACCCAGGATCTGAGTAACACAAAAACTACCCAAACACTGGGTTATACGTCTGACTCGGGATCTGAGTAACACAAAAACTACCCAAACACTGGGTTGTTACGTCTGACTCGGGATCTGAGTAACACAAAAACTACCCAAACACTGGGTTATACGTCTAACCCAGGATCTGAGTAACACAAAAACTACCCAAACACTGGGTTATACGTCTGACTCGGGATCTGAGTAACACAAAAACTACCCAAACACTGGGTTATACGTCTAACCCAGGATCTGAGTAACACAAAAACTACCCAAACACTGGGTTATACGTCTGACTCGGGATCTGAGTAACACAAAAACTACCCAAACACTGGGTTATACGTCTGACCCGGGATCTGAGTAACACAAAAACTACCCAAACACTGGGTTATACGTCTGACCCAGGACCTGAGTAACACAAAAACTACCCAAACACTGGGTTATACGTCTGACTCGGGATCTGAGTAACACAAAAACTACCCAAACACTGGGTTATACGTCTGACCCAGGATCTGAGTAACACAAAAACTACCCAAACACTGGGTTATACGTCTGACTCGGGATCTGAGTAACACAAAAACTACCCAAACACTGGGTTATACGTCTGACCCAGGATCTGAGTAACACAAAAACTACCCAAACACTGGGTTATACGTCTGACCCAGGATCTGAGTAACACAAAAACTACCCAAACACTGGGTTATACGTCTGACTCAGGATCTGAGTAACACAAAAACTACCCAAACACTGGGTTGTTACGTCTGACACGGGATCTGGGTAACACAAAAACTACCCAAACACTGGGTTGTTACGTCTGACCCAGGATCTGAGTAACACAAAAACTACCCAAACACTGGGTTGTTACCTCTGACTCTGGATCTGAGTAACACAAAAACGACCCAAACACTGGGTTGTTACGTCTGACACGGGATCTGTGTTACACAAAAACGACCCAAACACTGGGTTGTTACGTCTGACTCTGGATCTGAGTAACACAAAAACGACCCAAACACTGGGTTGTTACGTCTGACTCTGGATCTGAGTAACACAAAAACTACCCAAACACTGGGTTGTTACGTCTGACACTGGATTTGAGCACATGCTCAATGCATAGTCACGTCACACACACTTCAGCATCAGGACCCATCGTACGCCAAGACTATAAATATATACACACACAACAATTTGTTACAGCTGAGAAGACATCTGTTTCAGAGTCTGGACGCGGAGCGTGAACTACACTCGCTGTTTAATATAAAACATCAATTTAGTGGATATGTTTCCAGGCCGTACTGATTGGAGATCAGTGTTGAGATTGAGGGACAGAACTGCAGGAAGACTGCCAGCCCACCTCCCTCAGGAGACTCACAGACCACAAATCAGTTTAATGTTTCACTGACAGCCATGGCTGTTCACTGGAGGGACCGCAACTGTGCAAAGCTGAATAAAGTCAAACTGAAGTCTGTTCTCCACACACACACACACACACACACACACACACACACACACACACACACACACACACACACACACACACACACTCAGACTGTGGACGGGAGGAGGAGAGAGAGACTGTGTTCGTCTGTTTGATAATAAAAGAGTGTGTTTGAAAGAGACTGCATTCGCTTGTAGAGTAGGTCTGCGGTTAATCGCGGTGTGGCTTTAGGGACGAGTATCGAGAACTGAATTTCCCAGAACCGGTGATTCGATAAGAAACGGCCATTTTAGGTTACGCTTAACGGTTCCTGTGTGCGCATTTTAATGTGATTTAAACCATTCAAGCGCAAAAGAGCCGTTTTCTGTGAAAACACACACACACACACACACACACACATGTATGGACAACGGCTTCTCATAGTGAATAGTGTGTGATGAGTTCCTTTCCTCGTCTTTTTGCACAGCACATGAACGGACACACACACACACACACACACACACACACACACACGTGCACAACAACTTCTCATAGTGAATAGTGCACGATAAAGAGTTCTCTTCCTCATCTTTTTGCACAGCACATAAATGGACTCTCACACACACAAACACACACACACACACACACACACACACACACACACACACACACACACACACACACACACAAGAATGTTTTCATAAACGGAGTCGGTTGTGTCTTAAGACGGTTAGAAAGATGTAAACGTGTGTGTATCAGTGTATTGGATCCGTGCCACTCTTAAAGTGACAGTGGCAGATTTTCCTGTTTTCAGTGCCGATACAAACACTCATCTCTGTGTGTGTTTTGCGTTTCAGTCGCTTTTAACGTGCATTTGTAAACACCTCATCTGTCAGGCATCTTCCTAAACTTGTAATGAGCAGCGCTTTTAAACCAGCTGTTGACAACAAGGCGAGCTTTACAGCGCTCTGGAAGATTGCCGACTACATACACACTCGAAAACGAGTTCATTATCAATATTAGTTTTATAATTTTACAGTTTTACGGGCAGATCAAATTATTATCATACAATTAAATATTTATTTTTGGCATTTTTATTTAGAAATAATAATTTATTATTTAATAATGATAATAATAACTATTATTATTTACTATTAATTATTGTTATTATTTATTACTACAAATTTATTATTTTTGTCCAAATTGCGCATTCCTATAAAAACAAGCACAGCAAATGGTTCAAATGCAATTTTCGCTCAAAAGTTTGAAAATGAGAAAATGTATTTGAAAAGAGCTTATGTACACACACACACACACACACACACACACACACACACACACAGTACCAGTTTGAAGATGAGAGCCTGTGTCAGCCTGTCAATGAGAAACTGTACTGGCGTGTAAAAGAGACTGTGTTAGCATGTGAAGAACAGACTGTGCTTGTACAGGAGAAACGGTGTGTGTTTTGAGGAGGCTGTGTGTGTGTGTGTGTGTGTGTGTGTGTGTGTGTGTGTGTGTGTGTGTGTGTGTGTGTGTGTGTGTGTGTGTGTGTGTGTGTGTGTGTGTGTGTGTGTGTGTGTGTGTGTGTGTGTGTGGAGGTCAGAGCGCCCCACTGTAGCAGAGCGAGCACAGAGCGTAAACACATTAACGTCACTGTGCTGCTGTACGCTCGGCTGCATTCACAGACTCTGACTCATCAGGGCTGGAATGGGAAACAGAGGACACTGGCAAGGGGGAGGCCCAGCGCAGGCACACACACACACACACACACACACACACACACACACACATCATCATCATCATCACACACAAACACATCATCATCATCACACACAGAAACATAACCATAAACAATAAGTGTGTGTGTGCGTGTGTGTGTGTGTGTGTGTGTGTGTGTGTGTGTGTGTGTGTGTGTGTGTGTGTGTGTGTGTGTGTGTGTGTGTGTGTGTGTGTGTGTGTGTGTGTGTGAAATAGGACACAAATGTGTATAATGATGGGTATGACACAGGTATTACAAGGAGAGCGTGAAATATGAGGACATTGCCCACTTATAAATCATACAGGATGAGTTTTTTTTTTTGTTGAGAAAGATGTTATAAATATTCATACATTTATATATGTTTACAAAATCTATAAAATGCATTTGTATATGCATTTATATATATATATATAAGTGTGTGTGAATAAATTGTACATAATTAAACATCAATTGAGTTTATGTGAATATGTAAATAATATTCAGTAAATATTTAATCATAAAATGTAGTAATAATATATATTATGTTTAGAATTGTGTGCAAATATTTATATAAACACATTTATATACATAAATAAATATACTGTTTATAATATTATATATATATTATATTATATATACAGATATTTCCCCCCTGAAAGCCTGGATATTTATATAATTTTATTATTTATTTATATATATATATATATATATATATTAATGTTTTTATATATATTTTAAGAGTTTATATACATATATGTATCAATAAATAATAAATATATAACAAATATTATAACAATATATCATACTATATATATATATATATATATATATATATATATATATATATATATATATATATATATATATATACTGTATATATATAGTCTAATGCAAAAGTTCTCTGAAGTAGTAAACCGTATACAAAAAAATGTGTATTAATTTCCATTCTGCCATTAAAAAAACAACGTGAAAAACGCATCAACACAACTGCGAATCCAAAAAAACACACTCATCTGGAAAGCATCTGAAAAGCCTAAAACCTGAGAGTCTATGTCATGAAGTCCTGCGTGACATTAGAGGTTTACTAGCTGGTTTTACGTCCCGTTACAACCATCACACTTTACACAGTCTTTCATTAGGGGGAGCTGTAAACGTCAACAGCCATTACCTCATCTCTGAGAGCAGTCACATGGTCGGCATGACATCAGTCCATGCTAAACACACACACACACACACACTAACTTACACCTTCGCCTGCCCATTTCGCTCTCACTATAAACAAGGTTTCTGCAGGTGCAAGCGGTCCAGTGGAAATTCCAGTCCCGGTTCGCCCATCGACAGAAACAATATTATCATACACAATAATGGCTTTTCTGTGTTCGGCAAAGCGCAGATTCCATTACAGCTAAAAGCAAACACTGATGCTGTTGAGTCATGCCTGTTAAGCGCTATAAATACAGACCTGCTCTGTGCTAATGGCCTGTAGCCTTGGCACCTCCGACCGCAGGTGGCAGATGGAGTGGCGGGACGGGACCCTGGCACAGGGCATGGGGGTGAAGGAGAGGGGCAGCGCGGACTTTGGGCATTGTCACTCAGCACTGGTAAAAATATGGCAGCCACATCCAAATAAAGAGATGACAGGAATGATTGGCCCAGGCTTAAAATATCCTGTGTAGAGCGAACTACTAAACCAGGGAATGCTTTAATGGGACAGGATAATACACCAGATCTCTTATGTCACACCAAAAGTTAAAAAAAAAAGGTTTCCTGATTTAAATCTATTCGATTCTTAAAGACGGCATGAAATCAAATTTTACAATTCATATTTTTATTAGGGATGATAACTGATGACCGTTTGACCGATGGTTGACCGTATCAACGTTAATCGATCAAAGTTATCGGTTTAAAAAAAAAAGTGATCTCTAAATTAGGCTATTATAGACAGTGGACTAAACGCTATTACAGTTAGCCGTCTCACAAGGTTTGCAAAAAGTAAACAGGCTAAAACACTCGAGGTTAGAGCCAGGGAAGACGACAGTATGAAGCGTGCAAAGAAAACTAGTGTGTGGGACCATTTCACCAAAAAGAACGACACAGATGTAAGTTCCAACTTGTGTGCTACAGTGCTTAAATATAGTAGTAGCACATCATCTATGATGTAGGCTATCACCTGAAAACGCGAGCTGTCATTAAATGAGCCGCGGCAATGTTTCAAATGAGCTTCTAACGCCAGACAAACGCCTTTATTTTCAATGCGATCAGCTCGCACCCAAACCATTTCGAAACTAAGGAGCCATTTGTCCTCCGATTACAAACAAGCTCCTCGGCGCCGCGTTTGCGGGACTCATGTTTCGCGCTGTAGAGGATTTTAAAAAAGTGACGTGAGTGGAAGGGAGGCGGCGGCGCCGGGACAGTGTGTGTGTGTGTGTGTGTGTGTGTGTGTGTGTGTGTGTGAGAGAGAGCGGGAGGCAGAGCGGCAGAGAGATGCGACAGAGTTGCGAAATTGCAGACGCGGCTCGCGGCTGTTATTTTAAATAGCACAACATATTTTAAACTAATCGGTTAACTGGTTTCAACCGGCTAATGAGGCTCGGTGGTCATTTGTGTCAATGTCCAGCCCTGTTAAAGGGGTGTTTGCATGCGATTTGACTTTTATAACTTTAGTTAGTGTGTAATGTCGCTGCTTGAGCATAAACAGTCTCTGCAAAGTTACAGCGCTGAAAGTTCAATGCAAACGGAGATATTGTCTTTTAAAGTTACGGCAGTTTATTGCCTACAAAAATGGCCGGTTTGGACTACAACGAGCTTCTTCCTGGGTTGGTGACATCATAAACCCTTGCTAGTCTCCGCAGATGTGACTTCTGCCCGTAATGGGAAGGGGCGTGGCCTTAACCTGTGCTTGGCACTTCAGCCAATAAAATAAACTACATTTGGCCATCTGACCAATCTAAGACCATTGCGTTTGTCAGAGGGAGGGGCTTCATAGAAGCAGGAAGCAAACGAGCCGTTCAAAGCACAGACAGCGGTGTGGAATAAAGGGAGAATAGAAGAAAAATACGGCGTTTTAAAAAAAAAACAGCAGTATTAAGACATGTTATACTGCGCCCCATAAACACAACCAAGCCTAGAAATTAACAACGGAACCAGCCCTTTAAGCACTGCTGAAAGGACGCTGCCCAGGTGTGTGTGCGCGTTTACTTCAAGAATCGGTAACCCAAACCAGACAAAGACCTCTGAGGTACATTAATCAGTAAAAGTAGGTCTCTGTTAGGACATCCAACACTGGGGAGCGGGTGATTGAGAACGGGCCCTTCAGAGGACGGGCTTCCGCTGAAAAGCACAGGACAGGCAAGCCTAGTGTTGAAAAGCGGTAAGTGGATCTAGGGGTTAATGGCGTCTGTGCATGTGTGCATGCCTGTCTGTGCTCCGATACACACACACAGCGTCTTTACGAGTGTGTGAGCATATGCGTTTGACTGTGCATGTTTCAGCGTGTGTGTGTGACAGTGCAGCCGTTTGCTCGGGAATGATGGAGCACAGCATGAAATCTGATCACACTCCCAAGGCCGGTACACTGCCCACCCAAGGAGATGAAGATGAGTGTGTGGGTTATCGGGTGCTTGCAGACGCTAAAACACACAAACAAACACACACACACACACACACACATGCTCACTGACACAATAATATGTTGTTTAGGCAGAATAAGGTTGCGTAAAAAACCCAAACAAAGAGTAGTGTTGGCACTATAATGCGCTTTCTAAGAATATGCGTATCTTGCGAACAATAGATGTTGTATTTAAGCACAAAGAACACTCATGTGAACAATATATAAAGGTTCTTTCATAAACAGGCTGAGCAAACACTGTATTTATTGTACGGATTTACAGTCAACCAAGAGCTGTACGATGATAAAAACAGGTAAATGACGATTGTAATCTAGTGTTTTCTAATCAAACGTCAAAAAAATGATTGGATGGAGATGAAAAAGGCTTTAGGCACCGTGCGTGTCAAACAAATTTAAGACTATTTGCATTTAATTGCTTAATTAGCATAATAAAATGGACAGGGGAATTTTGACTGTGGATATATCCGGGCTCTGATCCGAGATCCTCCCAGTCTTGGGGGCATTATGGGATTTAAATTGATAAAAATGCACTAGTAAATGCAAAGTAAGAATACATTTTCTATTTATTATTGTTTTTATACTATTAGACTTAAAGGGTTAGTTCCCCCAAAAATGAAATGTCTGTCATTAACTCCTCTCCCTAATGTCGCTCCACACCCGTAAGACCTCCGTTCATCTTCACACACAGTTTAAGATATTTTATATTTAGTCCGAGAGCGTATGCAAGTGTATGCACACTATACTGTCCATGTCCAGAAAGGGAATAAAAACATCATCACAGTAGTCCATATGAGACATCAGTGGGTTAATTAGAGTCTCTTGAAGCATCAGAAATACATTTGGGTCCAAAAATAACAAAAACTACGACTTTATTCAGCATTGACTTCTCTTCTGGGTTTGTTTTCAATCCTCAAATAAAGATTCAAACGGTTATGAATCAGTGAATCAATCAATGATTCGGATCGCCAATGTCACGTGATTTCAGCAGTTTGACATGCGATCCAGAAGAGAAGCCAATGCTGAATAAAGTCGTAGTTTTTGTTATTTTTGGACCCAAATGTATTTCGGATGCTTCAAGAGACTCTAATTAACCCACTGATGTCTCATATGGACTACTTTGATGATGTTTTTATTCCCTTTCTGGACATGGACAGTATAGTGTGCATACACTTGCATACGCTCTCGGACTAAATATAAAATATCTTAAACTGTGTGTGAAGATGAACGGAGGTCTGACGGGTGTGGAGCGACATTAGGGAGAGGAGTTAATGAAAGAAATTTCATTTTTGGGTGAACTAACCTATCTATCTACCTATTTATCTATTCAATATGCAACTTGCCACAAAAAAAAACTAAATTTTATCCAATGAAAGTCAATGTTGTTTAGCACCCCATTGACTTCCATTATAAGAACAGCTCTTCAAAATATTGTCTTTTGTGTCCCACACGTTTGGAATAACACAAGGGTGTGTAAATGATCACTGAAGTTTTATTTTTGGGTGCGCTATCCCTTTAAGGCTTGATTTCTGACCGCAGGACTGTAGATTGCAGGGTTTTGAAAGGATCGCTGGGGGTTGCAAAAGGCTCGGCTAACGTGACCAATCTGTTGTCGGCTAGGCCGCCTCGAGAAGACAGATTACTCTTCTCCAGGCAGCTCAGGGACAGACGAACCCCCAGAACTCAGGAGGGAGGGTTCCCATTCCGGCTCCTATTCCCATTCCTTGTCCCATTCCTGTCGGCTCTAATGACCCAGAGCAATATCTCAGCACAAAGGGATTCTAAACAAGGTGGAACAATTTTATCGCGCTCTAGTCGTGCATCTTCCTACAGGCTCAAAGTGCTTAGTGTCAGGTTAGGATACTCACACATGCTCAGTGATGCATCCTGATGGGGGAATAATACATGACTTCTTGTGACGTGGCTCATTTTTGAATATTTAATATCGGATGGGTGATGATAAACTAGACCGCACATGAACACTAAATATTATAAAATGATGAAGGAATCTAGCCTGGATGGCACCCGAACTCAGCCCCGCCCTCAACGTCTGAGCTTGGGCAGTTCAATCTGGACTTGATCCATAGAGGAGTAATTATAATACAGAAACTGACCAATGAGATCATCAGGGCGAGCTTTAGCCGATGACGGACAGATGATCAACAGAAACTGACCAATGAGATCATCAGGGCGGGCTTTAGCCGATGACGGACAGATGATCAACAGAAACCGACCAATGAGATCATCAGGGCGGGCTTTAGCAGATGACGGACAGATGATCAACAGAAACTGACCAATGAGATCATCAGGGCGGGCTTTAGCCGATGACGGACAGATGATCAACAGAAACCGACCAATGAGATCATCAGGGCGGGCTTTAGCAGATGACGGACAGATGATCAACAGTAGCATAATCATCCACGTCATCAAAGGCGCTTGGGTTATATTTGTTCAAACGGAGAGCTTGTTCGTATATGCATTCCCCTTCACTATTTCTCTCAGAAAGGATGATCGTGTTCGTAAGTAACTGTGTTAATCTGGAGAGAAAAAAAGGTGTTTGGGTGTAAAATGTGTGTTATTTTGGCATGGTTGCTGCTAAAATTGGCATTCCTGGGTCTATATATCCCATAATTGAGGTCGCCTCAACCCGCGGACATGGCAACACAGTGCAGCTGAGTTCTGTTGACATTTGACAACTAACGTTATGCGTCGCTCCGCTGCTCTAATTGGTTGTAGGTCTGTCCAATCGAGGTCTTTCCTGGTTCGGTTGAAACATCCCATAATCACAGCCCAATGAGCATCAGACTCATATTCTGACTAGGGTTGAGTATGACCATGTCAGGCTAGAAGGAATCCGCATTCGTTTCAAAAAACGACCAATCAAGCACAACCAACAGTGAACTAAGACGAATTAAAGTTTTAAATGTGGGGCAGCGTGATTCATAACACAAAGTCCAGCGGTGACTATCAGACAGGAAGCTCTGAGGAACAGCCAATCACGTCAGCTGAGAGAGACAGGAAGTGGCACGCAGTCAAGCCCCATCAGTTCCACTCCAGTCTCATTCCCACTTTGGCTGAGCAGATGGATCAAATCCTACAGGCACAAATACAATGAACCAGTACATTAAACAAGTGCTCTCAAAGCACACGGAGGGGGAAGGGCGAGGAAAGAAATGTAGAGTTTATTTTGCTATTTTACTCGTCCGTTGACTCCGAGGCACTAATGCTGAACCCCAGCGTGAACCTGAAGGCTATGCAGAGAGACAGATATCCCTGACCCGTCTCTCCCACACAAGCCTTTAGTAGGTCAGCCCCTCTTCAAGGATACCATGCAAAAGCAAATCACTTCTGACAGGACGCAGAAGAACTTTGAGCAATTTTTGCGGGAAATGCAGGATGTTACCTCATTCAAATACTGTCACAAACATTCAAAAAATGATCCGATATGACACTATAAACACTAGTGTTCAAAAGTTTGGGATTAGTCAGTGTTTGAAAGAAGTCTTTTATGCTCACCAAGGCTGTATTTACTTCATTAAAAATACAATACAAATTTTGAAATCATAGTTTCCTGGTTGCCTTAAAATTTTGAGTTAACTGAAATTAAAAATGTTAGTTAATACAATAAAAAAAATTGAAAATCGACATCCTTTATTTAGATTTTGTAAGCATATTGGGTAAGTGTGTGTGCTTTATTTGTGATTTTATTTCTTATGACGCAGTGAAACATGCCAAATTGTGCTATTTTCAGGATTTATCAAATTTTTTATGTGGTTCAGATACAATAATATTTTGAGTTTCTATTTATTAAAGAAATTTCCTTCATTGTATCAACTCCAATTTTTAATTTCAATGAACTCAAAATTTTAAGGCAACCAGGTTACTTAAGTTAAACCAAATTCTTTTCTTTTTTTACAGTGAATGTATACCAGCTTTTTTCAATGTAAATATCCACCGATCAGGCATAACATTGTGACTAATATTGTGTTGGTCCCCCTTTTGCTGACCCATTGAGGCATGGACTCCACTTGACCCCCTGAAGGTGTGCTGTGGGATCTGGCACCAAGATGTTAGCAGCAGATCCTTTAAGTCATTTGTGGCAGGCAAATTATCCTGCTGGAAGCATGGGCACCCTGACTGGTCCCATACGCAACAAACTGAGCTGCTCTGTGTATTCTGACAGCTTTCTATCAGAACCAGCATTAACATAGCTTTCTATCAGGACCACACGGGCCAGCCTTCGCTCCCCACGTGCATCAATGAGCCTTGGCCGCCCATGACCCTGTGGCCGGTTCTCCACTGTTCCTTCCTTGGAGCACTTTTGATAGATACTGACCACTGCAGACCGGGAACAGCCCACAAGAGCTGCAGTTTTGGAGATGCTCTGACCCAGTCGTCTAGCCGTCACAATCTGGCCAAACTCGCTCAAATCCTTACGCTTGCCCATTTCTCCTGCTTCACACACATCAACTCTGAGGACAAAATGTTCACTTGCTGCCTAATATATCCCACCCACTAACAGGAGATGAAGAGATCATCAGTGTTATTCACTTAATTGGTCATAATGTTATGCCTGATCGGTGTATATCAAATTTGTTATTTATTCCTGTGATCAAAGCTCGAGTCACACAATCCTTCAAAAAAAAAAAACTAACATTCCTAAGAAACATGTCAGATTATTATCAATGTTGAAAACAGTTGGAAACCATTTCATTCATTGATTCAGCATTTATGTGAAAAATTATATTTTGTAACATTATAAATGTCTTTACTGCCACTTTTGATTAATTTAATGTATCAATTTACTCTGATGCAATCTTACTCGCCCCTAACTTTCAAATATAAGGTAATGTAAAATACAAACAGTGTTTAGTCCGATTATTCTTACTTTGATGTATTATGTTGCAATTCCAGTATTTCCGTTTGCAAATGGCCACCAAGTTTAATATACACACAAAATATTGAGCAAGAGCATGATTAAACATAATCTGTTGATCCGAGATAGACTAAACATGTGTGCAAACGTCCCACAGGAAAACTACTGCTCACCGATTACTTCTGCATAAAGACAAGTATGGTTATCAACTCTGAATACGTATCAATTCTGTTATATGAGAAAATCTGACTTTCATGTCATGTTGATATACTTCTGAAACTATAACACACACACGTGAGATTCCTAGGGTCTCTTCTCAGGAACAATTAGACAAAAGTCTCCTCGTGAAATCTCACTGCAGTCTAGAAGAAAGTACTGACATATATAAAGAAGAATGATTGGTGATTTTTTCAAACCGGATATGTCGACCCCAGACCTCGCTGGATTCGGCCTCCCAGCCCCCATCCCTCCATTACAGTGTCAACATCAAAGGCATTTTTCAGTGTGCTAGTCACAATGCTCTCTCTCTCTCTACCTCCACACACACACACACACACACTGTAACAAATTCAGTCCTTGGTAAATACCCTAACGTCGTGTTACGAACGGGACGGCTATAATTAACAGTGTAAGACGCCAGTCTGCCAGCGTGGGCGGCGTGCCAGTGGATCAGCCCTAATTACTGTATTCATTTTGTCAGGCCCATTCAGTTCACAGCTCTCTCTGACCAGCCCTGGCAGCCAATGAAATCTCTGGACACTAACATCACAACGTCCAGAGGCCAACCAGCCGTCCCCTTTAAGGCAACATCAAAGCCAGTGAAGGAGCAAAAATCAAAATGGCTGACGCACACACAACAATCATAACTGGAAAAAAACTGGCTCAATGTTCTCTGTAGAAATATCAATGTGCATGTAGACAATATGATAATAATAATACATCTTCTAAATATAGATCAATGGCAGAATTTAAGAATAAGCTCTTTATATTAATGAGTTGAACTGAATTGGAGACAACCTGCAAGTTTAATTTACACAATTTAGACTAATCATGCCTATTTATTCCCTGATATATATATATATATATATATATATATATATATATATATATATATATATATATATATATATATATATATATATATATATATATATATGTGTGTATATATATATCATTTTGCACTTGTGGATTTTTATAGTTCAATGCAGCTTTTAATAATGAAAAAATACAATTATATATATAAATATACACACATATATATATATTTTTTATTTATTTATTTACTAATCTGCAGGAAGTTGAATTGCAATTTAAAAATAATAATAACTTTATTTACTTTACTTTGACAATTGTTTTTTATTTAATTTGACCAATTTACATAATTAATTTAGACCAATTATGCCTATTTCCCTGATATGTAAAACTATTTTTTTTTTGCATGCAGTGAATTTCTAAAGTTCAATGCAGCTTTTAAATTAAAAATTATAAAAATAAACTTTTTAATTAAAAAGTTAATTTATTAAATAATGAAATTGTTTTTTTAATGGATGGGTTTCATGTTAAATTTTTGTATGTTAATTCATGCTAAAAATCTAAATTAAGTAGATTCAAATCAAAAAGTATGATTATAAAAGTACACTTATAGCAGTTATATGAGGTTTTTTTATTTAATATCATTTTAATTCAACTTCTTTGAGTTAAAATGATAATTCTGCATAATTTTAGATTCAAACAAATCATTCTCAGTTTAATTTTAAATGGCACACAAGGCCGTGCATCATATAAAACAGCAAATAAAGTCAGTATATGCAATCAAAATGATCATCTTTAAATTTGTAATACACATTTCTGATCTTACGAATGTTTCATCATTGCACACAAGTAAAAAAAAAAAAAATTGGTCATATTTCTATCCTCCAACCACCGAATGCTTTTCAATCCCTAATGAAATCTTTAAATACAGTAATAATATCAAGTCCCCACCCGACATTTTTGCAATTGCATTTTGTTTAACTCAGAAAAGGCACATTATGGAAGTTATATAGGTTGAGAACACCTTCTATTTTCCCTTTAAAGAGAGGATAGTGGTTTATTCACCATCAAACACTCAGCGTAAAGTTTAAATGCACTCTTTAAGTTATGTGGTGCAACACGCTCAGCAAAAATGCATAAAATGTAATTTTTATCAATGATGTCTAATCCATAAACTCAAAATATGTGAGCTAGAGGGAGGGAACGCACATGACCTTATGAAAATATTTCCATCATGCATTGCAGAAAGCTCTGAATATGATTTCAGCGCCGACACACTGGTCTCTTTCAGACTCCATCACATCCTATTTAAGACTCTCCGTCTAAATGAGCACGCGAGAGCTAAACGAAAATAGGGCCGAGTGCTGCGGTTGTTTGGGTTTCATATTTATGCATTCAGGGAAAAAAAGACAAAATGAAGTGATCTGTGGCAAATTTAACGGCTGCTTAGGATTATTTATTTCACAGGTGCATGTTGAGCAAAACACAGACGTTACGTAATCGGTTGGAAAATAACGGGTCATCCTAACAAATCTCTATCTGTCACATTGACATCACATCGCGGACAATAAACTTTTCAACCTGCATCCTGAGGCGAAGCAGAACCGTGAAGGAGCGACATAAATAACTAGTCAATAACAATTACACAACAGCAGTGGAGCATTAGTGGACCCAAAATGGAAACGGATATGGAGACAGAGAAACAAAAATGGCAATTTATCTGACTAAATATATACAGACACGTTCGGAAGACTTTAAAGGGGCAGTTCATCCAAACGTGAAAATAATGTCATTATTATTATCGCATGTCAGTCCATTTGATTATTTCTTTCAGTGGAGCTCAAAAGAAGATATTTACAATGAGCTTTCAAGTACACCGTAAAGTATCATAAAACTGATCCAAAACATCTTCTGAAGCCATAAGTGTGTTGAGTGACTAACAAACCAAAAAATATAAATAAAACATACACTAAAGCCCCTTTCACACTGCGATTCTGGCAAATACACGGATAATGCGACCCGGCATTTGTTCCCGGGCCGCTAGATTTAGTCCATTCACACTGCCAGCGAAATACCGTAATATATGCGCTTTCACACACAACGCTTAACAGTCCCGGGTCGAGTTGACACGTGACATCCGGATGTGACGTATAACGGCGAGCGATCTCCGCTTCAGCGCGGATAGTAAGGAGCTCCGTGGTCCAGTTTGCGCTCATTTAATTTTAGTTTCTTTTGTATACGAACACTCTCTGCGTTTAAAACACAGACGAGCTCTTCTGGCACTACAGGGTTGTGTTATTGAAGAAACAAGCTCTAGGAGTCGCACGATAACTACGTATTAGGGGTGTCCCCGACTAAGGATTTACACATTCGAATCAGAATTTTCCAATCTCTCTATGGTCGACCGATAGTCGAATCATCTGTGTGTGTGTGTGTAAACTATAGACCGGAAAAAAATAAACGGTATAAACAGGTTGGGAAGGGCAGGACACTAGTCAGTAGGAGGCTAAGACTATTTTTATTTTACTTTACACACGGCACACAGCCACCACTTTTAATAAAGTGATCAAAACTATACACTACACATTCGTAAATTAACCGTTCTCTCATAACATTTAAAAGCCGCGATCGAAACACAGAACATCACACAATTATATAAAGGAACATTTTGATAAATAAACCTAAAAAGAATACCTGCCTAGAGAGGAAAAGAACACTTTGAGTGCGTTTATATGCACGTTCTTAAGCCGATTGTGCCTAAAGGGGATCTCACACCGGACTGAAGCTCAGCGCCGTGTCTCAGGATCTCACGCCAGGCAGACGTGATCGTTATATACGCGCAAGCTCCATTTTGAATCGACTTCTGACAGAAGAGCTGCAGGATGAGTGTGTCTTGTAGCACAGGGTGAAATAAGTATGTACATTCACGATTTGATATACATTTAATCGCCGCAGACAGGCGTCGAATGCCGGCGTCATTGTATATGTGTTCGAATTTTAAAGGCGCAGCGCGTCCGGTGCGAAGCTCAGTGCCCTTAAAGGGGCGATCGCTAAGTGCCGCGGCCCGCGACACGTCTTTATAACACTAATATTGAGCACCCCCATATTGCCAAAATGGTATGATCCTCGTTTCATAACACCCGCGAAGATTCGACCATGAGATCAGTGGTCGAATCCGGTCCTGCATATCGATGCATCGAATCTTCGGCTATTAGGGGTCACCCCTACTACGTACACGTTGCGGCATTAGTTTTGGCTTTTGTTCACACAGCGCTCGTCCCGGGTCGAATACCGCAATATTACTAGGTCCCCGACCCGGGTTCAATTCGGTAATCAATCCCGAGACGTGGTTGCTTTCACACAGAAGGCGACCCGGCAATGCTCCGGGTATATTGCCGGTCCGACATGCAGTGTGAAAGGGGCTTAATAATATTAAAAACAAAAGGGGATAAGGACCTTAGATTTCCAGATTTTTATTTGTCAGGGCAAGTACTGAATGTATGGAATAAAACAAAATATTTGGGGCATATCATTAAAGATGATGATATGTAAAGGCAGCACTGAATATTATATGCCCAATCAAATGTGTTGGTGAGAGAATGTTATGTGTTTGGATCTGGTTTTAGAGCATACTGTACTTCCTTTTATACTGCTCCCATGTAGGTTAAGATTAAAAAAGTGAGCTTATGTAAACTTCAGGTTCCCTTTAATGTTTGTATGAGGATTATATTGAAATAAGCGAGGTGGAATAGTGCAAGTACTTCATTTTGTATGTCAAGAGTAAAAACTTTTATGGCTTTAATAATGAATTTGATGCATAAATGTATTTGTCGGCTGGATAATTCCCAGAATGTTGTTATTGCTGTTGTCTAATCCGAAGCAAAGTGTCACCTATGAGAAAGTATTGTATGATTGTCTCTTTTAAATGTTTTGTATTGTTTGTCATTTTGTTGTATATTTCCTCTCTAATGGACCTTGAGTCAGTGAGTGGAGCTTAAAGTCAGGATGAAATCAAAATGGACTTTATTTACTAGTCTATCGGTAAACAATTCATCTGTGCAAGTTGATCCACAATTTTGTGTGTGTGTGTGTGTGTGAGACCTGGTAATCCCTATGTTATGGGGACAAAATGTCCCCACAAAGATGGCAATATCCGAAATCCTTGTCCTTGTGGGGACATTTTTAGGTCCCCATGAGGAAAACATCTAATAAATCACACAGGAGGAGTTTTTTTGAGAAAGTAAAAATGCAGAATGTTTCCTGTGATGGGTAGGTTTAGGGGCAGGGGCAGTGTAGGGGGATAGGATGTACAGTTTGAACAATATGAAATCCATTGAAATCCTATGGAAAGTCCCCATAAAACATGGAAACACGACATGTGTGTGTGTGTGTGTGTGTGTGTGTGTGTGCGTGCGTGTGTGTGTGTGTGTGTGAGTGAGTGAGTGTGTGTGTGTGTGTGTGTGAGTGAGTGAGTGTGTGTGTGTGTGTGTGTGTGTGTGTTGGTAATCTTTAATCAAAATCCCAAAATGTATTTCCCTCTGGAATGGCCTAAAAACAAGACACACCCACTATTTTTTCTCCTTCAGTTTTCCGTTTCGCCACTTATAAGTCGATATAAGTCGATTTTAAGAACTGAATCGGTCCAATTCATCGACAAATAATTGTACAGTGGATTTATTTAAATATTATCATTTATATATATATATATATATATATATATATATATATATATATATATATATATATATATATATGCATGCGTTAACGCACTAACTTTGACAGCACTATGTTTATATATATTGAAATTGTGTGTTAACGCATGCAATACATTTTTCCAGTTTAACGTGTTAAACATCTTTAAATGATCCTGTAATGTTGAATGTGTCATTAATGTTTCATAGAGACATCAGTGTCAGTGATACTGGCCTTCATTCATAAAAACATGCCATTACAACAACACTGTACAAAATGATATGTTCAATAAGTTATGACAACATGTGTTTTTACGTTGTTTTAACTCATCAAAATAAGTTAAGAAATGTTACACTTTTTTTTATTAGTTATACAAGATATAACTCATTTTTAAAGTCAGTTTAACATAATTTAAGTTGAAATAACTTAAACATCCAAGTCGATTGTACTGCAAAAGTTCAAAATTTGCCATTTTTTTACAGTGTAATTAAAAAATATTAAATACTCCGATGTTTTTAATTGCAAATAATAACAGGGAAAACTGCAATTTATATATATATATATATTTTTTTTTTTTTTTTTGTACGGCAGATTTTTTTGAAATATTGTAACATTACATATAAATTACATATTGTATGATTAATATTATTAAAACATAATTAAATCTATTAAAATCTATTATACTTTGATATTTCATACTAAACTCTGCTCTATTAAAAGCTCATATTACTTTGTTTTTGTCATGCATCCTATCAGGATTTAACAAATACATTTCAGAAATGAAGAATGAACGTCAAGCATCTGCAATATTGGAGCAAAAGATTTTGCACACGAGTACTTTTGGACTTCTTTTATGATACTTTATAAAACCGGAGCTTAAAAGATAGCAAAGATATTCAGCACAAATTCACCTTTTGTGTCCCGCAGAAGAGCGTTTGCCACGATGACATGAGAGGATGTTCATTTTTGGGTGATCTGTTCCCTAAACTGGTGGATCCTGATGCAAATTGTATGAGTAAATTAAGCACAAACATCCAAATGAAGCTAAAAACGGCTGACCAGGGTTAGATTTGGGCTTGTCTTGTGTCAGAAGAGCGGTACCGTAAGGGTGCCATGGCACATTAATTCCAGCCATTAAGGTAACTTTCCGAGTTCCCTCATCAGAGATAAAGTTTCCACCTTTCTGACTGAGGCCCTTGATGTCTTGCACCTTGGGTACCGGGCAGAAAACCACTCAGACGGACTTTTTTCTTTTTTCTTTTAAAGGGTTCACAGAATCTCCGAACGCGTGGCCTCCCAGCCAAAACCCCCAGCACGATTAATTTAGTAACGGGTTATTAAGCTCAGACATAAATTGCAGCCCTGGACATTTTAAATGGAAAAGGGGGACTGATTTATTGAGGCTCCGGAGACAAAACAGGTTTTTTATTTTCCATTTATTCATCGGCACTCTCTGGGAGTGGTAACTCGCGAGGAATTCGCAAAAAAACGAGAGGCAGGAAAGAGGGAGCGAGAGGGAGGAGGGCAGGAGGCGACGGCAAACGTGATCAAAGATTGCCCTTGAGTTCTCCACACCACAGATGGGCTGGCAGAGACTTCCCAAAACCAAAGACAGGCAGGAATTATACGGATTTGCCGTTTGGAAGATTGGAGGCACCTGTCTGAAATCTTTACAAAAGCACTCTTAGGCTGATAAGGATATTATTAATCAAAGACTAGAAGAAAAGAAAGCCCAGGGTTATTTTGAACTCTAGATGTCTTCTGACAGCTGTCTGATGTCTCTTTTTCTACTTTCTTCACATTCATTATGACTGAAGGACACAATTACTCCATCCTGACCGGCGCTGTTCTGACCCAGGAGATACACAGGGTCTGTCTTCAGTGCAAAACTACATTTGAGACTCATAAACCGCCTCAGAAAACTCAACAAATGCTCAATGCATTCACTAATTCCTCACTGTATAGCAGAATTTAGCATTGCATTTATACGTGGCATGTTTTATGTATATTACATAGGGCCCTATGATTTCTGTGATGAATTCCCCGTCATTTTTATAAGGAATAAAATGTTTAAAGATAAGTTAAATTAATGTTTTATGCCTTTAAACATAAGTTAAATTAATGTTTTATGCCTTTATTTGATTGTCAGAAATGTTTTCATACACTAGAATTTCAGAGAAAATTTTTATAGAATTTATATTAATCCATTAATATTAAAAATGTACTTTTTTAAAATTATTGTTAAATTGTTTTAGTTTAAGGATTTCAATTATTTAAACATGTTTGTTGATTACAAAAAGTTGTATTTAACCATTAAAATGGAGTCCCAAAAAAAAAATTATGGTGGGGAAGAAAATGGATTCCCGAAAAAAATTCACGGGAAAAAAAAAATGTGAAAAAATATAACAGAATTTGGGGGAAAATAAAATGGAATTTTGGGGGAAATTTAATGGAATTAGGGGGGAAAAATGACGGAATTTGGGGGGAAATAAAGCGAAATTTTGGAAAAAATATAACAGAATTTGGGGAGAAATTAAACAGAATTTGGGAACAAATGTAACCAAATTTGGGGGGAAATAAAATGGAATTTGGTGGGGAAATAAAACGGAATTTGGGGAAAAAAAATTGGAATTAGGGGGGGGGGTTATGGAATTTTAGGGGAAAAATTACGGAATTTTGGGAAAAATAATGTAGAATTTGGTTAAAAAAAATGGAATTTGGGAAAAAAATAACAGAATTTGGGAACAAATTTAACTGAATTTGGGGGAAAATAAAACGGAATTTGGGAAAAAATGTATGGCATTGGGGGGGGAATGATGGAATTTGGGGGAAAATAAAGCGGAATTTGGTTAAAAAAATATTAATACTACAATTTAATTAAATCAGTGAATTCAATAAAATTGCATACGGCTAAATAACAAAAATATATGTACAAAAATACAATATTTCATCCTATTTTCAGATTTTTCTGCAATAAAAAGAACAGATTCCTTTGATTTTGTTAAACATCCCAGCTGTAATTGATTTTCAAAAAAAATCTGAATTAAGTCAAAAATCAATAAATGCGTCATGAATGTCACTCATCAATGCATTTACCGGACAGAGCGCTAACGTGATTCGAGTAAATACTAAACGCTAAACATCCCAGGCATGGGTTTCTAAACCTCTGATGATGTTCTCGTTCTGTCAGGGCACGTTTGCGTTAGACTGCTCTCAGATCAGAAAGGGTTTTCAGTAAATAAAGACTCACTGATCCTCACGGTCTTGCTAACATGCATGGTCGGTTTTTCCTCTGGAACATGACCTCACAGACAACCCTACGGTCTGGACACGACCATCCGCCGCTATTCATGCAGACCGAGTATTCCCTAAATGGATAAACCATAATATCCTCTGGTTTCTCTGCCACTGACCTCTCTTACGAGTGCAAAATCCGAGGAGTAATCTAACGGCGCGGCCATGCTCTAGAACTCAAGTGGAACAATTGCAATAATAAGAATGCAACTCTACAGGGTTCAAGCTGTAAAAATGCTTTTCTTCCTTAGTATTTTTGTCTGGTTTCTAGTCAAAACATCTAAACGTTATTACATTAAGAAACATTTACTAGACAAGAACAAATTATTGTTTTTGTTTTGGGGAAAAAATAACTTACATTTTTGCTTAAAATAAGATAAATAATCTGCCAATGGGGTGAGAAAAATAATCTTGATTCAAACAGAAAACTATTTTCTCACCCCATTGGCAGATTATTTATCTTATTTTAAGCAAAAACTTAATTTTATTTTCCCCCAAAACAAGACAATTACTTTTGCTTGTCTAGTAAATACTTCTTGTTTTAAGAATTTTTAGATGTTTGGACTAGAAACAAGACAAAAATACTGAGGAAGAAAAGCATTTTTTGCAGTGAAGCTGGAATGAAATGGCGTCACTTGAAGACCAGGATGTGCCAGGCCAGACATTTGAGAATTAGGCCCTGAAATCCACCACCTTCGAGCCTCCTGTGATTTGGAGAATCCTCTGGGGCTTTCGCTCACCTCTGGTGTATTCTTCTTGAACTCGCGGCTTTGGTCGATGAGTTTTTTCCTGGACTGCTCGCTCTCATCCTGTCTGTTGGCCAGGGCAGTGGCGGTGGCATCCAGTTCTTTCTGAGGACAGATAAGGGAAGCGTAAAGGCTTCAGAATAACGGCTTCAGTAAAGAAACTACATTACAACAGTGAGCCGTGCCTAAATATCAACGTGGAACTGGCAGTCATTTGAGTTTCGGATATTTAGAGCCGATTTGTCTTCCCTATGACAATCAGATGAAAAGGATAAACGTATCTACAAAAAACCTGAAATATCAGTGAAAATAACCAGTTGATCCGATTCACAATCTGGACAAAAAATAGGGTTAGAGTTGGATTCAAAATGTCAACTGATTTGATTCTGAATTGAGACATTATTCAACTATGAAGCATCGACACAATCCAGCTGATGGATTATAAATGCAGTATACACACAATTTAGAGGCATAAACTACTAAATATTAAATAAAAGACATTACTGAACTAAAATATAGTACATTCGTTTCATAGAATAAAACTAATAAATAATAATAAGTCATTTTTGACAGACACATGAAGAGCACCAGCGTTACGAATGGAAGTAAAGCGACGCACCTGAAGCAGGTAGATCACGTGACAATAACAAGATGGAGTCAAGGCGTCTGAATTTCATTCATACTTCATAGAGCGCACTTTTTAAAGGAAATTCAGATTCAAATGTAGTGCCTACTCAGACAGTACGTGATTTCAGACAGAGCGAAAGTGTTAACTTAACAACTGATTTGTAAATAAATCATTCAGTCCAAATTGTGAATCAGATCAACTACTAAAACTACTACTAGGCCCTGGTGTTGTAGTCAAGGCCGCCTAATCCAAGACCGAGACCAGAACTCCTTAAAATCATAAAGATCCACATTATATTATTTTAAATCAATAAATAAGACACTATTACCAATCAAAGTAATTTTTTTACAACAATATCGTACATTTTGTGAGAATTTGTATACATTTTGGTAAAATTTTTGACTGAACCGGCACAACCAACAAATAAATCAAATTAGACATATGTTATTGTTTTAGCGCGTCACGCCGTACAGTAAATCTGTTCCTCTTTTTTCTTCAGAAGACGTGGATTTGGATTATTTTAACGATGCCTTTATAACATTTTTTGGACCTTTAAAGTTTGAGAGGAATGGACTTTAAATGGAGGGACAGACATCTCTCAGGTTTCATAAAGAATATCTTCATTTGTTGGACAAAACGACATGATGGTGAGCACATGATGACAAAAAAGTTAATTATACCTTATAAATACAGTAAGATAAGCCTAGGATAAAACAACTCTATATCATTTACATAAGCGATACATATCGTCAAAGACAGTAAATTATGATAAACAACGATTATTGTGTTTATGGTTTACATCACACACCATATACACTCGTTCACCAGCAAAAAAATGTGATGACGTTTAACATCACAGCCCTAATTGTGAATTGGATCAACTGCTTCAAACTTGGCACCAAGGTTGGCAAAGCCAATTTTTTGTCCACAAGCGCAGTCATCGACCTCAGACCAGTCGCATCCGCCATAACGAAAGCTGTAAAAACACTACGAACGGTCCTTCACGTCTATTTAGCAGAAAACACGTGTTTTATTAGGTGTGCGAAACTGCTTGGTATGCACCTGCAGGCATAACTCCGCTATAAACCACGCATTCAAACGGACCAATCAGAGTCCCTAAAAGTTGCGACAGACACGCCGCGATTGGCCACCGCACCCGTCCGTCACTTCAGCACGCAGCAGTCCTGAAAAGTCAGCAGTCTGCGGTCCCTGCCGTCCCACTCCTCTCCTCCCAACAGCAGGGAGCTGAGCTAAAGAATATCATCTGACATCTGGGAGCCAGATGCTGGGAACAAATCAACTTAATTAGGCTGGAACTCAGTGCGCCAGACTCCCCAAACCTCCAACACAACAACTGGGGGGCTGAGTCACCACAGTCTCGCCCCAGTTTTACTCTCCTCTGTTATTATCACCTCCTCCTTCCACAGAGGAACACATGGCTCCGCGATGCACGCTGAAGGAGCGTCGTTCGGCTAGTCTGGCAAGGTAAACGCACAAGGGCTGATCTCCAGGGACAAATCTGGTTTTAAAATACCATCCCTAGAGACGGGTGTGGATCATTGGTTTCTGGGTCAATGGGACATGTTTTAGATAAAAACGTCATGCTATGGTTCTGCTTTTCCTAAACGACTTGTTATTAAAACAAGCAGCGAGACTGAGACGGAAATAAACTGTGACATAATGCGTTTGCCCTAACAAAGCACTGACGTGACGTGTGTGAGCACTACTTATATACATTACCTCTCCATAATCATGATATATATTCATGTCTTATACCGTAATGCGATTTGTGCGGCCAAAATTACAGGAAATATGAATCATAATACAGCAAAAGTTGCCCTTTCAAAGCTTAAGTGAAGTATTAACTTTGTCTCAGATCTTAAAATTCCTCTGGAAAGTGTTAAAGTGCTATATTTAAGCTTGTGCAACCAAAATTATAGGAAATATGAATCATAATACAGTAAAAAATTAGGCGTCCAACTTAAAGCATTCTGTTTATATGATTTACAATTTTGACCATTTGGATTGGATTCAGATTTGTAAATGTAATCATGATATATATTCTTATCTTACACCATTTTTAAGGCTGAGCAACCAAAATGTAAGCGAATATGAATCATAATAGCACTCAAAAAGCTTAAGGAGGTTCTCCAGTGAAGTATCAACTTTAAAATTTCACGGGAAAGTGTTAATTAAAAATGTTAAAGTACTATATTTAAGATTGTGCAACCAAAGCTACAGGAAATATGACTCAGAGTACAATCAGGCTTCAAGCTTTTGAAAGCAATCGTGAATAAATCGTTCTGAACTGTGAATCAGATCAAGGGGTTCGATAAAAACAATCTGTTTATTTGACTCACAAAAAGTGAATTGGATTCAAAATGTGAACTTCAGAACTGATTTCAATGCATCATGATATATATTCCTGTTTTACACCATTTTTAAGGTCGTGCAACCAAAATCAAAATATGAATCATAATACAGCAAAAGTCGCACATTCAAACCTTAACAAGGTATAGTTGTTGTCTCCTAAAATAAAAAATATTAACGGTGCAGTGTGTAGTATTTATGAGGCTCTATTGACAGAAGAGCAATATAATATACATAATTTTTTCAGTGGTGTATAAAGACCTTATATAATGAACCGTTATGTTTTTATTACCTGAGAATGAACCGTTTTTATTGACACACACCGCGGATCACCTTACAGTGAAGTCGCCATTTTGTGCCGCCATGTTTCTACGGTAGCCCTAAACGGACAAACTGCTCTACAGAGCACTAGTCACTCTCTGTCTCAGACGACGTTATTTTTGTCCTGTGTCGGCCACCGTAGCTTCTCTGTGCTTCGATAAGGAGGGATGAGCAGTGGGTGATGCAATTCACAACCTCACCACTAGAGACCACTAAAACTTACACACTGCACCTTTAATGCGCTATATTTAAGATGCCCCATCTTTAAGATGGTCTTGTCTTACACCATTTTTAAGGTCTTGCAACCAAAATTACAGATTTTTTTTTCTTATAATAAAGCAAACTTTCAAAGTGTAGGAAGGTTTTTCAGTGAAATATTAATATTTCTAAAATTCTTCTGGCATACAGAAACAGTACAGGGCTATAAAAACAAGTGCACATAACGATTTGGTTTTGAAAGAATCAGAGAAACGTCTCAATTTCCTTTAAGATCTTTGGTATCGGAGCACAGTTTGAGACGGTCTGATCTTTCCTGGGGTCTTTTCTTAATACAGACGCTGTATTTAATCTCTCCGCTGTCGGGGAGAAACGTTTGAGATATTAAAGAGCACAATTTTCCTTTTTCTATTGGTATCAATAGAGGTAGAGCCCCCTGGGGTTTTCCATCCAGCCCCCCTGGTGCCGTTCAAGGAAGCCCTGTAGCCCTCCAATGAGAGTCGTTTATATAAAGGACCAAATTGTTCCCCATAATAGCTTTATAATTTTCCTAATGGAAGAATTCTGCTGGCTCAGGCGGCGGTGCTTGTCTTAGTTAATTTGTTCGGTAGTAAACGCTGATGGAACAGATTACAGGGCTCCCCAGAGAGCCAGGCCCTGCCAGATACTATCAGCTGCATATGCAGCAGGGAAACGTCAGCCTCTCTCTCTCTCTCTCTCTCTCTCTCTCTCTCTCTCTCTCTCTCTCTCCGTAGAGCTGCTGTTTTTCCTTCCTTCATTCTCTCATAACCCATCTTTCTCACAGGCCATTAGATTTCCTCCTCTTTCTCTCTCTCTCTCTCTCTCTCTCTCTCTCTCTCTCTCTCTCTCTCTCTCTCTCTCTCTCTCTCTCTCTCTCTCTCTCTCTCTCTCTCTCCTGAGCACTCAAGAGGGTCAACAGCTCAGAGGCAGTCAGGAACAGATAAAAACAAAGCAAGATCCGAACACAGGTGAGAGGATGGCACACACACACTTCTGTCCTGGGAGCTGTACTGTAACTAAAAACGGGTTAAAGGGTTAGTTCACCCAAAAATGAAATGTCTGTCATTAACTCCTCTCCCTAATGTCGCTCCACACCCGTCAGACCTCCGTTCATCTTCACACACAGTTTAAGATATTTTATATTTAGTCTGAGAGCGTATGCAAGTGTATGCACACTATACTGTCCATGTCCAGAAAGGGAATAAAAACATCATCACAGTAGTCCATATGAGACATCAGTGGGTTAATTAGAGTCTCTTGAAGCATCAGAAATACATTTGGGTCCAAAAATAACAAAAACTACGACTTTATTCAGCATTGGCTTCTCTTCCGGGTTTGCTTTCAATCCTCAAATAAAGATTCAAACGGTTATGAATCAGCGGATTGATTCATGATTCGGATCGCCAATGTCACGTGACTTCAGCAGTTTGACACGCGATCCGAATCATGGATCAATCCGCTGATTCATAACCGTTTAGACTGCTTCAAGAGAGTCTAAATTCCCCCAAATCATTGCAAAATCATTAATTCTTTCCAAATATTGTCCTTTAAGTCATCCGTTGAAAATTCCTTTATGTTTTTATATCACAAAATACATCACAGGAAGAACAAAATATCAGTTTTTCCCAATATCACAACTTACTCCCATACTGTAGGGCTGCACCATGCTCGAAAATACAGTATGGGAGTAAGTTGCAAATGCATACATGTCAGCAGTTTCAACCTTTTTTTGATGTCAAACACTAATAATTTCTGTGTGGACTGAGAGTCACTTAAAACTACACTGTGTAACTGTTTTAGTTTATTCTTAGCTAAAATCACTTAGTTCTTTCAAAAAATATGTGCTCATTAATGTATATTTACTTCTTCCAAGTAGTAAAGTATTCTCGTGAGTTTATAATATGCCATTGAAAATACATACGGGTGAGGGGTTCGAATGCCGGTCGCCATGTTGCCCCTCCATCTTGAAAGTACAGTAGCCAAAGAGGGACATACCCGTAAATTCAAGCTTCGCTTTTCGCGTTTTAACACTCGATGGCACTCATGGACGAGGTCGAACTGGAAGCCATGTTAATCTTGGACTAAATCGGCCACCGTAGGAGTTAAAACGAAATCGGAATTGAGAGGAACAGAAACTAATATTCACTGGACGGTCATAAACCTTTACACCGCTAGATGGGGGAAAATATCACACAGTGGAGCTTTAAAAAAGAAATGTCCAGTGCACTTGAGTTATCCAAAAAGATTGTACAGTTTGAGTTTTTTATAGCTCGTCCTTTAATCATTTGGTCTAAAAAAAGGTGACCTGATTTCTGAAGGGTATGACTTTATACGTAAGTGAAAAAAACAATAAAGACAAGTGCGTGTGTATGTGTGTGTTTTGAGCGGCTGCCATTAGCAGAGAAAGAGCTAATCTATTTTTACGCCGGCATAGCCGTTAAGCCCTTTATCAAAGTCTTTGCTATTGCTGCTACCATTTATAACAAAACTGCTTTGTGTGAGCAACTAATCTCAGCGCTGACCCGCCACTGCGAGCTCTGACTTTGGGTCTGTTTTACACCTAAACATGAGATCTGGCAGCAGAAGTTTGAACTTAACCTGGTCACGTCCCGAAAAGAGATCCCAGGACATTGTGTTGTGACCTCTACAGACTGAATAATGCATTTGACCCTTAAACTGATGCTCTAGAGCTAGTGTGAGTAAAGCGAAGGGCATGCTGCCATTGATGTGTGACTTTACCCACAAATTAAAGAAGCATATTAATATTATTTTCACATAAATAGGTCAGTGTTCTCACACCTGAAGTGCCGATGATGTAATTGCTCCTCAGAAAGTATACGTCACACACTAACTTCCTAGGAAATACTTTAGTACAATAAAGAAGCCTTTCATTACACATCGACTTCAGAGTTAGAGCGACAGTCCAACAAAAATACATCTAGAGATTTTAGGTTTAAACAACTCATGGTGAGTTTTTGACTTTAGTAACTTCAAATCAAAGTTATATTCTATCACCACCACACAGGACGTGGTCAACAATGTATATGAAAGAAATAGGAAATAACCAGACAACTATTGTGCTAACTTCTCTTAAACATAACCTAAGAGCTTCAGAAATAATTGGATAAAATAGGAAAAATGGAAAATGTTTCTTAAAGGGATAGTTGACCCATAAATGAGCCTGTGATGTTGATCTGCTGACCCCCAGGGCGTCCGAGATGTAGGTGTGTTTGTTTCTTCAGGAGAACACAAATGAAGATTTTTAACTCAACCGTTGCTCGTATAATGCATGTCAATGGGGTGTATTTCTATGAGAGCCACTATAAGAGTAAACGATCAGTTTTTTATGCGAGACACCGAACAGTATTTTACCTCATATCAGACGAATCCCATCTAGTATTCCCAGCGCCATTACTTCCGTCGAAGAAGGTCAAAAACCCAGTATGATCATAGATATATTTACATAGATTCCTCATTCGACCCGTGCAGGCACTATTGAGGGATCTATGTAAATATATCTATGATCACGGCAGTGTTTTGACTTTCTTCAGTGGAAGTAATGGCTCTGGGAACACTAGATGAGATTCGTCTGCAAATAGGTTAAAAAATAACACAAATACTGTTGTGTTTCTGGCAGAAAGCGATCGTTTCGTGTCTTAAGACATCAGTGTGTCTTCACGAGCCTCAGGGTTTAATATGGATTCGTATGTCTGTACTCTCATAGAAATACACCTCATTGACACGCATTATACGAGCAACGGTTGAGTTAAAAATCTTCATTTGTGTTCTCCTGAAGAAACAAACACACCTACATCTGGGACGCCCTGGGGGTCAGCAGATCAACATCACAGGCTCATTTTTGGGTCAACTATCCCTTTAAGGCCGTGACGCACCAAGCCGAGTGTGTTGTCATCTCGCGTAGTCTGCGCTTGAACACACCAAAATGATTACAGACGACTGTCAACAAGCACTTGCGTTCTGCGCCTGCGTATAAGGAAAGAATTGTCTATATCAGTAGGCATCAATAATCTATATTCATCAATCAAAAGGGAAAACAGAAATTGCAGATATACAAATTATAAACAAAGCAGCGCTTGCTAATCATTTTGAATGGTAAGCAAGTTCCAATTATGAAAATATAAGCGGGAATCAAATTATTCTGATCTCTTCCTTCATTCCAGGCGGCTTGTGTTGTTATGAAAATATTGACGCATTGAAATGCTCAGGTAAGATGATGTAAAATTAGAACAGCCATCTGTGGTATCTTGATTTATGATCTATGATTCTCAAGATGCAGAAAACAAACCCAGTCATAAAAATGGAATTTACTGTATAACGTGGAATTTCACAGAATTTGTCAATCTTTTGAGGAATAAATCAAAAGCAGGTCAGCACACAAATCACATCACAATATGGACTAGTGTCCTCTAGGACAGAGGAAACAGCGCTGTACAGATAAGTAAATTGTGAAAAAAATACTGTGTTTTTTTACACACGAAACATGAACTCATGTTATATTGCACACTGTAAACATAACCAAAGCTTCGAAAACACGCGAAGAACGGGACCTTTAACTATAAATCCTGCATGTTCTGCGTGTCTCTGTGAATGAATGGGTTTCATTTCCCACACACACACACACACACACGCACACACAGACACGCACATGCACATGGACACGCACACACACGCGCACACACACGCGACTGTGTTTTCACCCACTGCTGCCTCACTATATTGGACTGCTCGAGACACTTCATCAGAGATTAATTAGAGACAAAATAAATTTTGTCAAAATAAAAGTTTGGTTTAACTTGAAAAAATTGTGACAAATATATTACTGTTGTACAGTAGAATTTAGATACATCTCAATGCAATAATAATTTAAATAACGAATTACTAAAATTATTATTATTAATATTATTACAAATATATATATAAAATAAAATAAATGGTGCAGCACTTAGTTTGACAAAAAACTTTTTTTTTCATTTGATTAACAGATAAATTAAAATTATGTTTTATGTCTTCTTTTGATTACCTGAAAATACACTTCACAGATTTTTGTTTTTATTATTATTAAATTTTTTGTTTTTATGAATTTAATTAATTAGACATGATTTTTGATTATCAAAATTGTATTCAATTAATTAAATGGGAAAACATAAAATTTGGTAAAAAATCTAACATAATTTGAAAAGAAATAAAACATTTTATAGGGCCCTAAGCATGTCATTTTTGTAGAATTTTACTAAATTGTTGTTAAATTGTATGTTTCATGGTTTTAATTAATGAGACATGCTTTTTGATTACTACAATTATTATTTAACCATTCAAATATAATAATAAAATGGAATCCAGGAAAAATAAAACTTCATAGGAAGATCTCATAGGGCCCCATCTTGACTTCTTTGATCGCTCTTATCACTTTGGTGTTTATTCATGTCCGGACTCATTCCCTAGCCTGAGCAGCCAATCAGAGTCAGAGTTCTCTCTCACCTGTGGCACTGACAGACGCCATTTCACATTTATGTATTTGGCAGACGCTTTAATCCAAAGCGACTTACACTGCATTCAAGGTACACATTTTACATTTTGTCAGTTCTTGCTTTCCCTGGGAATCGAACCCATGACCTTGGCGTTGCTAGCGCCACTGTTTGAGCTATAAAAAAATTCAACATGCTCAATAGGCCAGAATATGTTCAGACAGTTCAGGATACACACTGCAAAACACTGTCCCGGCCAACACTGGTGTGTGTCAGGGCCTTTAGACTAAGAAATAGTTGTGATGACTAATGACTGAAAAGTTACAAATTTTGTTGATTTATGATAGTAATGAACAACTGCCTTTACAACAGGCTATCAGGTATTTTAGTGCATTTAATAAATTGATCCGAACATTTACTAAACCACAAGCATTACGACATGGTCTGATCGGTTCAGTTCCTTCCTTGTTCTGGGTCTTGAATTGCACACACACACACACACACACAGAGACAGTCTGACAAAGTTCAACAATGACCTAATCGCACTGCACGAACAATGCATCTGTGTCAATAGTCTATGATACACTAAATCTTCCTGTCTCCGTTAGCTTAGATGGCTTAATTGCAAATCAAGGATTTGGCACGCCGTCAAGATCCAGCATCACACAGCAACAATCAGACGAAGGCGTGTGAGTAATATCGTTGCGGGAGGTGTGTGTGTGTATGTGTGTGTGTGTGTTGCGATAGCACAGAAACTTCACACTGTGGCGTGCGGTACCCAATCAAGACCACCACATTTACACAGCTTTATAATGCGAGACCTCTGGGAACACACACACACACACGCACGCGTGTACGCAGAATCTGTGCATAACGAGGGACCGCGGGGTTGAGTCTCATTAGATATGGACAAACTACAGACCAGACTTCATTTCCATCCAATTAAGAGACACTCAAAGCATTATGGGGGCTTGCTGATTATGATGCAGTACATTTGGGTCGTCTCAGAGCAACAATGTCCCAGTTGTTGACAGAAGAACACTCCCTTTCAGACCAGCTGGGGAGGGCCGGCGCTTTCTGAGGCCGTTTAACAGACTGTACATGCATTACTAATTACAACTTGTTTTGTAGGCTGGACATCACGAATAAAGTTTAAATCTCTATGATAAATCCACCTACACTACCGGTCAGACGGTTTTGGACGGTAAGGTTTTTTAAAGAGTCTCTTCTGCTCATCAAGGCCTCTTTTATTTGATCAATATATAGTAATATTCTGATATATTTGTACAATTTTAAATAACTACACTGTAAAAAAAAAACATTTGGTTTAACGTAAAAAAGTAAGTAACCTGGTTGCCTTAAAATTTTGAGTTTATTGAAATTAAAAATTTGAGTTGATACAATTAACTTTTTTTGAGATTCGACAACCTTTATTCAAATATTATTATAAGATGTTGTAAGCATATTGGGTAATTGTGTGTGTTTTATTTCTGATGACGCAGCCAAATTGTGCTATTTTCATGATTTCAAATTTTTTATGTGGTTCAGATACAATAATATTTTGAGTTTCTATTTATTAAACAAATTTCCTTCATAGTATCAACTCAAATTTTTAATTCCAATGAACTCACAATTTTAAGGCAACCAGGCTACTTACTTTTTTAAGTTAAACCAACAATTTTTTTACAGTGTATGTGAATATATTTTAAAATGTAATTTATTTCTGTGATCTGAATTTTCAGCATCCAGTGATCCTTCAGAAATCATTATAATATGATGATTTGATGCTCAGCAAACATTTATGATTATTATCAGTGTTTATTATCAGGACTCTTTAATGAATAGAAAGTTCAAAAGAACATCATTTATCTGAAATAGAAAGATTTTCCAACATTATAAATGTCATTTCTAATCAATTTATTGCATATCCTTGCTGAATAAATGTATTCATTTATTTAAGTTAAATTAAAAAATAAATAAATACATTCTTGCTGACTATTGAATGGTAGTGCAATGTTGTATAATCTTTCTATTTCAGATAAATACTGTTCTTCTGAACTTTCTATTCATTAAAGAATCCTAAAAAATGTTTTACACAACTATTGATAATATACGATGATTTCTGACTAATCATGTGATGCTGAAAATTCAGCTTTGCATCACAGAAATATTACATTTTAATATATATTCAAATAGAAAACAGTTATTTTACATTTTAATAATATTGCAAAATATTACTTTTTATATATATAAAATATATGCAACGCTGGTGAGCATGAGACCTTCTAAAAACATTACTGATCAAACATTTTAGTGTAAATCTGAACATTTCGAGTGAACTTAACATGGGAACATCTCTACTGGATTGGGATTATGAGTCCGACTGACACAATATTCTCATTAGGATAGTATGTTTTTAACAAGCCACTAAGTGTTATCTCTCGTTTTTGTGTTATCTTTTCGATTTTGGGCTGTAATGAATCCAGGCCCGGTTCACCATCTCACACACACGCCATGTTTGCCATCAACAGAGCTCTCGAGGGCTTACAGCGCAGTTCATTAAAGCTGAGGAACAAGAACAAGCCCAGAGCTTATTCTCTCTTTCTTTCTTATTTCTTTCATTCTTTCTTTCTTTAAACCACCATCGTTCCGCCTTTGATTTATTATGCAACAAGATCAGCAATTTACTTCAGAGGCTTTCAGTCGGTCCTGGAAGAGGCGCAGTCTGAGTGTGGTCTGAGAGAGCGTGTACAGTAAGGGAAATCACGGAGAAACTACACCTCCAGAAACGTCTACGTACAAGCTCTGCGTCCTCCGCCATTCCTCAAATGTTACACAGGTTTTAGAGAAACGAATTAAGGCAATTATATCTCCGGCTGGGAGTGGAGGCGATGTCTGGTTTGGGAGGAACGTGAACGGTTTCTCAAAGAGTGTGAGAAGACAAAAGAAGCAGAGATCATCTCGTCTTTCTGGATAGCAGCTGAGTTTGTGTGACTGCCTTGAGTAAAGAAAAAACAATTACTGACTTAGCAAAAAATACTAGATATATATATTAGTGCTGTCAAAATTAGTTCGCCAATTAATTATTTCCAGTTAAACGATTAAAAATATTTATTCTGCTAGCCTTACGTTATATGATCATGTTCAAGAGAACGCGCTGACTGTAAATGTCCTGACTAGGGCTGTGCAAAATATCGAAATATCGCAATATGCATATCGCAACAGCACGCAATATCTGAATGACTTTAATAGGCTACTTCAACATTGTAAAAAGTGTCCATTTTAGGTTGATGCATACAGCAGAGAATAGACTGGGCTCACGACTGTTACTTATGGGACTTGCTTGATGTTAAAAAGAGTTATTAAATGCAATTATTAAATGCAATAATTTGTGAAAAACATCTCCTACAAATCACGTCTGACACACACACACCGAAACATTTATGTTAAAATTATATTTTTAGATTTGTGACAAATTTTTGCTAAAACACTGCTGGTTATTTCAGAAGTTGTAGCCACGCTTTCTTTACCCAGAAAGAATGTGAAACACATAAATGGTGTCATTCTCAGTTTTTATCAATATTTTTAAAATGTAATATAAATAGATTTTACTCACTAATAGCAATATCGTATCGCATTTCCAATGTCGCATTATTATCGCATTTTTCTTCAATATTGCACAGCCCTAGTCCTTACTATGACACACACACACACACACACATCTGGTTCACTATCTTTGTGGGGACTCTCCATAGGCGTAATGGTTTTTATACCGTACAAACTGTACATTCTATCCCCCTACACTGCCCCTAAACCTACCCATCACACACACACACACACACACACACACACACACACACTGCCCCTAAACCTACCCATCACACACACACACACACACACACACACTGCCCCTAAACCTACCCATCACACACACACACACACACACACTGCCCCTAAACCTACCCATCACAGGAAACATTTTGCATTTTTAAATTTTCAAAAAAACATCATATAGTATGATTTATGAATTCATTTACATTGTGGGGACCGCTGGCTGGTGCTCTCAGGTTTCACCATCCTTATGGGGACATTTGGTCCCCACAATGTAATATAAACATGGACACACACTCAGACAGACAGAAGAAAACACACTGACTGTGAATGACCTGACTATGACACACACACACACACACTCAGACAGACAGAAGAGAACACGCTGACTGTGAATGACCTGACTATGACACACACACACACACACACACACTCAGACAGACAGAAGAGAACACACTGACTGTGAATGACCTGACTATGACACACACACACACACACACTCAGACAGACAGAAGAGAACACGCTGACTGTGAATGTCCTGACTATGACACACACACACACACACACACACACACTCAGACAGACAGAAGAGAACACGCTGACTGTGAATGTCCTGACTATGACACACACACACACACACACACACACACACACACACACTCAGACAGACAGAAGAGAACACGCTGACTGTGAATGTCCTGACTATGACACACACACACACACACACACACACACACACCAGAATCGAGTTCTATTTCACGCTTGAACGAACAATAACAAACAAAATTATCCCAAAATGACCATTTTGTGGGGATACACCGCTCTACAATCATTTTAAAGTGATTGCAGTACCAGTTTTGGCCACAAACACTTCCTTTAAATTAGATAAATAACGTCTTAAATGAACTTAAAGAGTTGTGAGGAAATGAGATGCGCGTGACAGTGTCAGATCCGCGTCATGTTCGGCAGCGGCAGATCTTAAAGTGACAGCAGCCTAATAAACCAGTCACTGAGATTCTGTCATTAATGTTCATCAAACAACAAAGATAACAGAGAAAACTGCAGCTTTAATAAGGAATAGTCTATATCTAATTTATAATTCATGCAGTTAAGACTGTAAAGTGTTTGATAACTTTATTCAATTTCTGTGTATTGATTATATAAGAAGGCCACAGGTAAATATGACATTTATTATGTGAAGATTATTTTAAAGCTTAATAAATGTTTCATTGATATGTTTCATTGATACTGTAATGTTGAATGTGTCATTAATGTTTCATAGAGATATCAGTATCAGGGATCCAGGCCTTCATTCATAAAAACATGCCATTACAACAAATATTTAAGATGTTTGTACATTAATTTGGAGAATAACTGTATAACTATTCTTATTAACTGTGACATATATATATATATATATGAAACATTTTTAAAGATTGTGTTTTAATCGCGATTACAGAAAAAAATGTGTGAATAATTTTCTTTTCTTTTTTTTCTTTCTTTTTTTTATCAATTGACAGCACTAACATGCTTTTTTACAGTGTGTGCCAGTGTTCGGTCTCTGGGAAAAGAATATGAAGTGATGTGCAGTGAATAAAGCACCGTCGGAAACACATCTTCCCCTCAGCGTAAACACACATGGCCAGTTTCGCTCAGCGGACGAGGTTTCTGAGCAAAAAGAGAGCACAAGCACTGCATTATTCTTCAAGAATTTCATGACAGAGTCAGGCATCTAACTACCACGAACTCTTCTGCATATATGCATTTTAATACAAGGTTTGTTTATCCTGGAATTTTTGCAGTAAACTGAATTAATTAGATGCTCAGAATCATAACTGGAAATTAGCATAACGGGGCAGAGAGAAGAAAGAAGGGGGTGTTTGTTCTTCACAAGACAACAAGCGGTTAATTGTTGAGGGCTGGGGGCACAGACGGTGACCTGAACTAGATATTACAGCGCAGTCCCAATGATTCAGAGAAGCCAAGCTGCATTGTTCTCATTCACTGGTGTACACAATAACAACAAGTCACTGCAAAATTAGAACAATTCAATTATAATCAGCTGTCTACACTGCACAGACACGGCTCTGAACTAAAGAAGCTGTCTGTACTGCAAATGCGGCAAATCAAAAGTGGTGTACTGTAATTATGCCTGAACAGAAACTGACCAATGAGATCATCAGGGCGGGCTTTAGCCGATGACGGACAGATGATCAACAGAAACTGACCAATGAGATCATCAGGGCGGGCTTTAGCCGATGACGGACAGATGATCAACAGAAACTGACCAATGAGATCATCAGGGTGGGCTTTAGACGATGACGGACAGATGATCAACAGAAACTGACCAATGAGATCATCAGGGCGGGCTTTAGCTGATGACGGACAGATGATCAACAGAAACTGACCAATGAGATCATCAGGGCGGGCTTTAGACGATGACGGACAGATGATCAACAGAAACTGACCAATGAGATCATCAGGGCGGGCTTTAGCCGATGACGGACAGATGATCAACAGAAACTGACCAATGAGATCATCAGGGCGGGCTTTAGCCGATGGCGGACAGATGATCAACAGAAACTGACCAATGAGATCATCAGGGTGGGCTTTAGCCGATGACGGACAGATGATCAACAGAAACTGACCAATGAGATCATCAGGGCGGGCTTTAGCCGATGACGGACAGATGATCAACAGTAACGTAATCATCACGTCATCAAAGGGGCTTGGGTTGATTTTGTTCAAATCCTAAACGGAGAGCTTGTTCGTATCTGCATCACCTTCACTATTTCTCTCAGAAAGGATAAACATGTTGGGTAAGTACTCTGTGTATCATAAAAATTCTTCTTTTTTTTTACAACACCGGCAAAGATCGTTTATTCCAGCGTGCGTGCAGACAGTGTTGGCAAGTTTTTACAACAAAACCCACCAACTACTAGCCCTAAACAAGCCCAATAGCTTCTCGGGGGTGGTTCTCTGAAAAAAAAAAATGCCGTTTGGGAGTAAAAAATGTGTTGTTTTGGCAAGGTTGCTGCTAAAATTGGCATTCCTGGGTCTATATATCACATAATTGAGATCGCTTCAACCCGCGGACATGGAAAACAACCGGCGGGGAAACCGCAGACTTGGCAACACAGTGCAGTTGAGTTCTGTTGACATTTGACAACTAATGTTATGCGTCGCTCCGCTGCTCTGATTGGTTGTAGGTCTGTCCAATCGAGGTCTTTCCTGGTTGGGTTGAAACACGCCCCATAATCACAGCCCAATGGAGCATCAGACTCATATTCTGACTAGAGCTGAGGATGACCACGTCAGGCTAGCACATTACAAGTTTTGACTTTAAATCAATTAAATTGTTATGCAAACGTGTGCAACTTTGGCAGTAAGGACCGCTGAATGTGAAGACACTCGGGCCACTGCTGCATCTTCACTGAAGTTGATCATTTGTGCACTTGTAAGCTTTGCCTATATTTAAATATTCAAGCATTCATAGACGGCAAAGTGTCTCTCAGTTTGGTTCTCTCGCCACGCATCTCTCAGCGTGCGAATATTCACACAAAACTGTCAAAAATGCCGGTCTTGCTGATTAGGATCATAAACATTGTCTTTGAATTGAACGTGAACAGGAAATATGCCATGTTTCATTGAGAGTTATCAAAACATGCAAATATATGAAAAGAAAGAACAGATCTTCTGCTTTATTCTAGCAAACATGTATTATTTTATTAATTCTGTTCTTTTTTGGGGGGATTTTTCATCTTAATTTTTTAGAAAACAATAAGTCAGATCAGTTTGAAAAGATACAGCAACAGGTCCGAGGGGGAAAACGTTCCTGGGACAAATTTCATTGGAAACGTGGCTTTAGTGTTAGATAATGCATGAAGCTCAAACTCTATATTAGAGTTATTATATTCAAGTTTTGGATGAAAGGGATTTTTCATCTTAGTTTTTTAGAAAACCATAAGTCGGATCAGTTTAAAAAGAGCAACAGGTTCGAGGGGAAGAAGTTCCAGGGAATAAAAGTTCCTGGGACAAATTGTTCCGAGTAATTTCGGTGGAAAAGGGGCTTTAGTCCCTCAAAGGTACATGTTGGAACCAAAAGTGTACATATTATGTAGCACTTTGAGATTCTTCTGAATGAAAAGTGCGTTATAAATAACATCATTATATTAGAGCCTTTTTAAAGGGTACCGTCCCAGTGACAGCCTTTGTGCCATTTTTTCTGAGCGTGTACCACATCATTTAGTACTTTAAATTTCAATGTTTATTATAAAGTGGACATGAACGGAGGGACGGTTTCACAGGATTATAAATACAATGCACATTTTAAGTATTTAGCCATTTGTAATAAACACTAAGTGGGTAGTGCTGGGCGAAAAAAGTTTTGACCAAAAAATAAAAGTGTGGGAGTGAATGCAACAATGATTGCCATTGTTGAACAGTCAGCATCTACACACACAGAGACCTGCAAAAACACACACGATGGTGACATAGCAGATGCATCAAAAAGCATATCCGCCAGTTAAAACATTACTTTATATTATTCCTGGACTGTTTCACCTATAAACAGCTCAACCGGTATTTTATGTCAACTGATGGAATCTACTCTTCATGTTTTTGGTTGAGGTTAATCTCTCTGCGTATTAGGATGACCTTCAGCACCTCAGCTGCTGATTAGGCGCTTCTTTTATCTTTCACTCGCATTACACCGGAAAGACAGGTAAACAACTTTATGCAAGTTAAGTGGGAAGTGCTACAGGGCCAGTCATTCCAGACGCCACGCTTCGCTGGGTTTAAACACAGTAAAATAGAGTTTAGTACACTGTGTAAGAGATAATGCTCCCTAAACAAAACCGGTCCACAGTTCAATTCAGAGCCTGTGTTTAATGGGCTCAGTCCATCATCTAATCACCCTCATGCTGTTCCAAACATGTACTGTTTTCTTTCTTCAGTGAAACTCAAAAGAAGTTTAAAGAATGTCCACGCTGCTGTTTTATGACAGTGGATAAAGACCAGTGTTAGCACAGTTACTTTGAAAAAGTAATCGGATTACTGATTACTCCTTTAAAAAGTAACTTAGTTACTTTACAGATTTAACTAAGGGTGTGTTCACACTTGTAGTTCGGTTAGTTTGGTTCGTTTGGTCCGGACCAAAAAACAAAAACAAAACAGATAGTCTTGGTCCGCTTCGCGTTCACACTGGCATTTATAACAGCGGACCTAAAGTTACCGAACCAAAGGCTCAGGGAGACGGTCACAACCTGATTGGCTTATATGACGTAGGAGCTGCTTACCGAACATTCAGAACAACGCTGTGTGCGGATTAAACGCCATAATTTTATGCGTGTACATATGGCATTATTTTACCCGCTGAGAACTCATGAAGAGCTCATAAAATGTTCAAAACATTCAAAACAGCAGCAATATTTCCTCCGTTGTGCAGAAAAGAGACGGCCGTTCTGTCGTCTAGATCTGCTAATAATGGGCAGCACGGGTCCTTTGATGAGGAGAGCCAGGTTTGCTTTTTGTGTGTTTTTTTTAGCATTTTCGAAACATGCTCGTCGGACCAAATATTGATGAGGCACTTCCTCGTTGCTCTACGTTTGGCCTCTAACGTTAACGTTACTCATTTTGGATACACCGATCTTTCCACGTCGTCAAATCAGCTGACTAGGCGTCACATCTCGTGACATTACGTCCGTTTTTGGTCCGTTTACATGTCTTTGGTCCGTGTTGCGTTCATATATCAGTCGAACCGCACCAGAGTTGGTTTGGAAGCGGACCGAGACCCGTCTTTATAGCAGTCTCGGGCCGCTGGTTTGGTCCGCACCGGGGTTCGGATGGCAGCGTTCACATGTGTTCAAATGAACCGCACTAAACGAGCAATCGCACCAGGGTTTGTTTTAATCCAACCAAACATGACAAGTGTGAAGGCACCCTAAACCCCTTTTCGCACGGGACTAGTATTATCTAACCGTGCGTTCACACCGCCGCTGGCGAGAGCGTAAAAATTTGCTCTTGCCGCCTTGCCAACGACGCTGTAGAAAGCTCCGTAGACGTGCTGCCGCTCTGACGTAGATCGAATGTTTTTTCTTTTTTTAAACTGTAGGGTATAAATAAATTTCATGAAATCGTATAAATGTGAAAGTAAGAATTATTTGCATACCCACTAAACAACGAGGGTTCTAGCGCCTGTAAAATAGTGTTGTGCGACTTCTTAACAAATTACACATCACTATGAATGATCTTGTCATAAATGATCGGGAAACCTGCACAGCAATGATCAACTTCTTATATTTAGCTTGGGAACTAATGTGGTCGGAAACAAAGTTTACAGGTCTGCGTTCTCTGGATTTCCAGCGGAGCACTTCTACATTCTGACTGGTTGCCGCCGAACCGCATCATAGCTCATTACCATAAAGTTGAGCTGATTTCAACTCTCCTCTGTGCCCAAATCATCCAAGACGCCGTGCCGCTCTCGCTGGAGTTCGCCGCCCGGCTCCCATTGAAAATGAATGACTTCCGGCCACCTTTGCGCTCTCGCCGCCGGCGGTGTGAACCATAGACCGTAAAAAAATATGGACGACTCGACATCATCCGTTTCCGCTTGCCATATTTGAAGCTTTCAGGCGGCCTTGCACGGCGCGGACATCTTGGGACCGAGTCTGCGCAGTAGCGATTTCGGGACCGGAGTTGCGCAGTAGAGCGCAGGAAGTAGAGCAGGAAGTACAGTCGCGATATCAAAAGCCCGCCCACACTCTCGCAGATGCAGAACAATTAATTATGTTGGTGTGAAATAAACAGTTATGGAAATGTAGAAATTAAAGCTAAAGCTCTAATCTGCTCCCAAAAATTTCGAAAAAAGTCCGTTAGTGCCTCAGTGACAACTTCACTCAGAGAAGCCGTCAGTCTCAGCTGTCAATCATGACGTCACACCCCCCGTTTTTATAGCATCAAATAACTAACTCAAACTAAACTTATTTTTAAAACGAACACCTGAAATGAAATCATCGTGATGATAACTGCCTTCAGTGACATAAACTAACTTTGGGGGACATTTTTTTAAGTGTAATTTTATTATTTAGTTTGCCTCCCGTCCATTAGAAAACACAGAGGGGCGGCTATACTGGGACCGGTCACCGGGGGGCGATCGAGGCGCGAAAGCTTCAGTAAATGAGAGGGAGACTGCAGGCTTGGTGTGAACGCACAGTAAGGGACCTCTGGTGGTGATTTGTAATAATTGCAGAGAATGTCTGTGATCTTAATCCCATATTAACACTATAGCAGTACCACATCGAAATCAGCCTTTATTAGATATTAATCATTCGGATTTGTGATTATATTACCTATTCATTTATTATTGAATATTAAATATTTTCATACTGTTGCAATAGTGTTGTGATGCCTAAATTCACATTTAATGGCATTTAAAATGACTGATTTTACATTTTTAGCTTTTGTATTTAGATGAAACAGTATAAAATATTTAGGCACAATATGTAAGATATTTGGATTTAAATATCAAAAAGCGATTTTTAACCAGGACACGGACCGTGCGTCGCCTATTAATGACATCACACCCGCGTTACCCTCCGGTTTTATTTCGTAGAAACCATGGAAACAAATAAAAAATAAATGAAAAAATAAACTTGCCTTATTGTTTAAATCTAGTGTTGTTGATTTACCGCAGAGGGCCATGTTTTACCGCCTAATATGAGTCTCAGAGTAGCATTACAACATCACTTTATGATAAAACACACACGCATGAGCGGAAGAAGCAGAAGTCTGACAGAATAAAAGCGCCGCCAAATCCAGACATGCCTTTGTTCTGAATAAGAAAAAATAAAAGTGAATGGGTGTTGACAAAATATGTGTGAAACCTGGTGTGTTGCAACTTTATGGTGTTAATGATGACATGACATCAAACGAAACTAGCTCTTATGCATCAAGTGGTACTTTTATTATACTTTTATGGATGATACCACTTTGGAGCTTGATAGCTACAGGTACACTGTAAAAGAGAAAGAGTATTGTAAACTTTGTGTTCCACAAAAGTAGAAATCAACCATTTTTCATGCTGAACTATTCCCTGTACACTAGACTTGGTATATAAAAATCATTCGCAGCAGGTGTTTTAACTGCAAATATGTGAGAATATATATATTCTCAAGTCTTGCATTCAGTATGGAGTATAGCACTTGTAGTAGTAGTAGTAGTAGTGTGTGTGTGTGTGTGTGTGTGTGTGTGTGTGTGTGTGTGTGTGTGTGTGTGTGTGTGTGTGTGTGTGTGTGTGTGTGTGTGTGTGTGTGTGTGTGTGTGTGTGTGTGTGTGTGTGTGTGTGTGTTTGTGAAATATCAGGACACAAATGTGTATAATGTCATGGGTATGACACAGGTATTACAGGAGAGGGTGAAATATGAGGACATTACCCATGGCCCCACTTTACAAAAGGCTTATAAATCACACAGGAGGAGTTTTTTGAGAAATAAATGTGTGTGTGTGTGTGTGTGTGTGTACATAGTAGGCCAGCAAAGATGTAAGGCAGTGTGTGAGGTAAACAGTAATCTGGCTGCTATTGTGTTGGCACTAGACTGTGTGTGTGTGTGTGTGTGTGTGTGTGTGTGTGTGTGTGTGTGTGTGTGTGTGTGTGTGTGTGTGTGTGTGTGTGTGTGTGTGTGTGTGTGTGTGTGTGTGTGTGTGTGTGTGTGTGTGTGTGTGTGTGTGTGTACTGGCTCTCTGCCATTGCCGGCTGTGACCTTAGAGAAGGTGCCGAAATACGACTGACCTTCAGCATGCCTCAGTCAATCAACCCTCATCTGAAACACAACACAAGTCCGACCTTCATACATCAACACAAACACTAGCTCTCTAAAAGCATTAGATAAGGCAACAAAGAACTCTTCCATTGATTCGTTGAAAGGTAAACATATTCAAAACGCGTTTAACACCTCAGAGTCAAAACTAGGTGTTCATTAAAAGGGGGAATTTGTCCCAAAAAGCTTGTTCAGTTCATTTATTTTCCTGTAATAGTGGTCATGTAGCATTAGCAACCACAAGAACTGACACATAACAGCTCACAAAAGTATAGTAAAGGAAGGGATTAAGAATGCGTCAGCAGAAACGTTCCCGAGCCTGGAGTGGAAAAGCTAAACTCAAACACTGACTCAGCATAAAAAAGAGCTGCTAACTTTAGTTCAGCGAGTCGCCAACCCCCCTCGAGCACCATCCCCACGACTCCGCTCTGCCATATTATCCAGAACATTATTTTGATTGTGAATTTCCTTCCATTGCACATCTGCTGAGCTGCCCTGAACTCAGAATATGCTTACGTGCCATGTCTAAATACAAAACACAGTCAAAGGAATATGCAATATCGACATAATGGGAGACTGCTTGGGGAACCGAACTACACAGACCACGAAAGCAGCTGGGAGGGGGAAAAATATGACTAGGATAGATTGGTGGTGAGCACTATTTTTATAGAACAGATGAAAGATGACAGGAAATGATTCGAATTTGTGCCACTCTCAACATAAGCACAACAGTACGATAGGTTTGAGCAGCGCACTGCACACCAGGTCATGTGTGCGACTGTTAGTAAGCACTTTTATAGTACACAGCCTTCAAAGGGTCATAGTGATGAAAAATATATATACTTTGAAGGAAAATGGGAGCTAGGATGAAAAATTATTTTCAATGCTTTAGTGCTTGGACTAGTGAAATGTTGCGTTCTCGCGCATAGTTTTTCGTACCCCTGAGAAACTCTTTGTTAATTCGCAAAACTTAGTAAAATGAAGTTTCTCTCGGAACGCAAAAGTCTTGCAAAGTTTCTCGGGGGAACGCAAAAGTCTTGCAAAGTTTCTCGGGGGAACGCAAAAGTCTTGCAAAGTTTCTCGGGGGAACGCAAAAGTCTTGTGCTAGAATGTTAAGTTTGTTGGGGGACGCAAAAGTCTTGTAAAGTTTTTAGTGGGGAACGCATAATTCCTAACCCTTACCTCAACCCTAATCCTAACCTAGACTTGCAAAGTTTATTTAGGGGACGCAAAAGTCTTGGGCTAGAATGTAAAGTTTGTTGGGGGGACGCAAAAGTCTTGTGCTAGAATGTAAAGTTTGTTGGGGGGACGCAAAAGTCTTGGGCTAGAATGTAAAGTTTGTTGGGGGGACGCAAAAGTCTTGTGCTAGAATGTAAAGTTTATTTAGGGGACGCAAAAATGTAAAGTTTCTCGGGGGAACGCAAAAGTCTTGTGCTAGAATGTTAAGTTTGTTGGGGGACGCAAAAGTCTTGTGCTAGAATGTTAAGTTTGTTGGGGGACGCAAAAGTCTTGTAAAGTTTTTAGTGGGGAACGCATAATTCCTAACCCTTACCTCAACCCTAATCCTAACCTAGACTTGCAAAGTTTATTTAGGGGACGCAAAAGTCTTGTGCTAGAATGTAAAGTTTGTTGGGGGGACGCAAAAGTCTTGAGCGAGAATACAACGTTTCTTAAAAGTAAATATTTTCAAAGTTCTCAAAAAACAAAAAAACAAACAAAAGTGAATTAGGTGTGTTTCCATCAAGTTGCTAGTAACTAATAGTAAATAAAACACCATCAGCGGAAACAGCCGATTAGTAATGTGGGTTTAATGTTCGCCACGTCAAACTTTATTAGGCAAATATGTTTCCATCTCCCATTATGTGCAAATCTTTTACGCATAAGTCAAAAACCATCTCAAGCATGTGTAAAAACGTTTTTGCCTATAAAGGGATTTTTTAAACGAAATTTGACGTTTCCATCACTGTGAATATAAACAGGAACATGGAAACAGCTCATGTCACCCGTCGGCCGTGTGTCCAAAGCGTCTTTTTCCCGAAGCTAGCATATTTTTTCAATTGTTTTCAAAACGGCAGGAGCGTGACGTTTTTTACTGATCGACAAGAGTTGAAGAATGTTCGACTTTGGGTAAAATGCAGCGCCCATCACTGTCACTTTTCACCCAGCCGTCTAATCACAGTGGAGGAGGGGCGGGACTAATACAACACGACCAACTAACACATTTCTTCTACAATGTCAACAGACAACAAGCATAAATAACAGCCTAAATTATTTAAAACTAGAGCCAGAGAAAATACTTTACATTGTATGAACATTTTTAAATAGAATAAAATGAGAAATGAGAAGCTAGTAGCACTTCCGCTTTAGTGGACACACAGCCTTAAGGGCTCCGTAAAGCCCTAGTTTATGATTTTGTATTATTATTCAAAAAAAAAAATATTACTAAATGTTTGCTTGTGTTTAATTGACAAAAATGTTGTAATCTAATTAGCTAACTTAATAAAAATGTGAAAATGAAACTTTTCAAGAATGGATATTGGTTTTGAGTCTGATATTGATATTATTGACTACTAAAAATCTTGTGATTTGTGCCAACACCCTTAATACTCTGCATTTTTACATTAGAAAAACACATTACCATCTTCATCAAATGTTTATCAGTGCATACTATAACTCACTGTGTGCTCAGGAAGCGTTAATACACACGGCCTCTCGTCTCTTTTGGTCTTTGTCTGCGAGACACAGAAGAACACCTCAGCCCTCATAACCTCAATAATGCATGAAATGCGCCGCAGCCCGCAGACTGAGCTCTCCGAATGCTTTAAGTATTTATCGCGAACAGAACGCTATCAGAGCCGCTTCTAAATGGGCCTTCCCTGCCAGCTCTTTTTCGATTATGTTGGTGGGGATGAATGACCACCTCAATGTTGCTGTTGTTGGTGAAACACCTGCCTAGATATTTCTATATCCTAGCGAGAGAACAATTAAGCCCATCGACGCTAAATTAATCTGAGCGCATCTGTTAATGGCTGATAATCTCTGTGACCTATAGAGGGTTATTACCACCATGACTAGCACAAAAACCTCACTCGAGATGGAGGAGGGCTAGTGGTAGACCAGAACAGCTGAAATAAAGGAAGCTGAATAATCCTCCAAAATACCATCTTCCCAGCACACAGAAAAATAGGGTGTCAAAATTGTACCTTTAGGGGTACAACAGCTTGTCGCTGGGACAGTACCCTTAAAAGGACAACTTCGTACCATTTTTACCACAAAAAGGTTCATACTTGAAGGTACTAATATGCACCTTTTAGGAGTTATTTTTCTGTGTGAGTTCCATATTTTTAGCTATCCAAATATATTTTGGTTTCATTGTAAAAATGCATTAAAGGGATAGTTGACCCAAAAATGAGACTGTGATGTTTATCTGCTGACCCCCAGCGCATCCAACATGTAGGTGTGTTTGGTTATTAAAAAATCAAATGAAGATGTTTAACTCCAACCGTTGCTCATATAATGCATGTCAATCGGGTCTACTTCTAATCTAACCCCATTGACATGCATTATATGAGCAACAGTTGAGTTAAAAATCTTCATTTGTGTTCTCCTGAAGAAACAAACACACCTACATCTCGGACGCCCTGGGGGTCAGCGGATAAACATCACAGGCTCATTTTTGGGTCAACTATCCCTTTAATGTATTTTTACAATGAAACCAAAAGATATTTGTATAGAATATACAATATATAGAATAGAATATAGAATCTACAGAAAGATGGTATTCTGGAGGATGAATTTCAATGGGGTCCAATGTAGTTTTGGATCTATCTTCATTTGTGATTCAATGACGACAGCCGGTGATACAGGACACGTTTTTAAGGATCAAACCTCTCAACTCTCAAATGAAGTACACTGCAAAAAAATGCTCTTCTCACTCAGTCATTTTGTCCTGTTTCTAGTCTAAATATCAAACAATTCTTAAATCAAGATGCATTTACTAGATATGTAAAACGACATAAGATATTTTTTCTTGTTTTGTTTAAAATAATATCAAAATGAAGTGAGTTTTTGCTTAAAACAGGCAAAATGATCTGCTAGTGGGATGAGAAAAATAATCTTGTTCCTGAATGAAATCTAAACAAGAAATACGATTATTTTTCTCACCCCATTGGCAGATAATTTTGCCAGTTTTAAGCAAAAACTCACTTCATTTTGATATTTTTCCCCAGAAAACTAGCAAAATTATAATATGTCATTTTACTTATCTAGTGGAAACAAGACAGAAATACTAAATAAGAAAAGCTATTTTGTGCAGTGTGTAGACATGTCGATGAGAAAGGCAGAGTAGAAATCCATCCATGCTTGTTTTCTTAAATTTGTTTTCCATTTCAAAGGCCGGTTTGCAGTTTCAGCAACCCTCTCGTCTCAATAACATCGGTCTGAATGGGATAGAGGGAGCACAAGAGAGCGAGAACGGAGAGAAATAAAGAGGCAGAGAGCAGAAGAGAAGGGTCCCCCTCTGTGTTTGGCCAGAATCCAGAGAAAGCTGTTCAGAACATGGGAAACATGGTGTCACAGCGCGGTCCAATCAGCTCGTCTGGCCTGCGGTTTTCCCATCCAGATCCGTCAAGAGCGCTCCTCTCCTTCTACGGGTCCACTTTCACTAGCATGCCTCGGGGAACAACAAACTCACGCTGCCAAAGCACGACCACACACGCGCAAACACACACAATGGCAGATGCAAACGCATACACACTCTCGTGAATGCACAAGTACTACCCCCTACTTTTTCTTAGTCCAGGCTTTGCCAAAAACAGCAGTCGGATTAGTCAGCAAAGCCGTGCATGATGACTCTCGCTGGCTGGACGTGACGTCGCAAAACGTACGAGGAAACCACAGGCTAACGACAACTAAAACAGAGAAAAAGTATAATAATTAGGGATGCATGGTATTGGATTTATGCTGATATTTTTTAGCTCAATTTGACCGATAACGATATGCATTTCTTTTTTCCCTTTGTTTAGAAATGACACCATTTTGAGCAAGAACTTTTTGGTAACACTATTTTAGGGTTCAGTTATTAACTATTAACTAGCATGCATATTACTAGGATATTGTCCGTTTATTAGTACTTATAAAGCACATATTAATGCCTTATTCTGCTTGACCTTACTCTACATCCACTATGATAACGTCCACTATGGTTTCGGACACCACTACAGGGCTCTGGACCATAACCGTAAAAAAAAATATGGACAACGCGACTCCCTTCTCTTCCGCTGAAGTTTTTGAATGGCGCTGACATCTTGTGCAGATTTGGGACCGGAGTCTGCGCAGAAGTAAAGGCGCGATATCAAAAGCCTGCCCACACTCTCGCAGATCCAGAACAACTCATTATGTTGGTGTGAAATAAACAGTTATGGAAATCTAGACATTAAAGCTAAAGCTCCAATCTCCTCCCAAAAATCCTGAAAAAAGTCAGTTAGTGCCTCTGTGACAACTTCACTCAGAGAAGCCGTCGATCTCAGCTGTCAATCATGACGTCACAGCCCCGTTTTTATAGCATCAAATCACTAACTAAAACTAAACGTATAAATTAAAGAACGAATGAAATGAAAATCATCGTGATAAAAACTACAATGACAGAAACCAAATGTGGGGGGAAAAAAATTGAAATGTAATTTGATTGTCTAACTTTCTCAGTTGGTTGCACCGACTTACACTTTGGTCACACCCTTGTCTTTATATTAATCAGCATAAATTTGAAAGAAAACCTAACTAATAGGGGTGTAACGATTCATCTACTACGTCGATGTATCAATTTATATTCCTATGATCCAACTACATCGATCTGTGCTCGGCAAGTTGGCCTTCCGGACGACATATATCGATCTAATATCGTTTTAAAAGGTAATCAATCGATTGTATCGATAATAGGAAATAAAGCATTTGATTTAAGCACGTCAGACTTTATATGGATGTTTTTTCTTAGTGATAAAGGCGTTAAACGTTACTCAGTCTGCCTATATGTGACGTCAGTCGCACGCACCAGAAGCCGCGCAAAGAAAACAAAACATAGCGCGGATGACAGAGGAGAAGCCAACGAGACAGAAATGATCAAGCCAGCATTGCGGCCCAGTGTGAGAAAACACTTTGGCTTTAGTAAAGATGGAGGTGTTCTAAAGAAGTCGCTCGCTGTTTGTAGTAGCAGGTTCAGCCACTGCTCGTTCAACCTGAAGAGATGTTGGTTGTACTTTACTTTTGATATTAATATTATATTTGTATTATTTTTATGTTGAAAAACAACAGCAAAAGTAGCAGGTAAACCTACTGTAAATTAAACCTGACGAGATGTCAGTTTCACTTTATTTTTGATATTAATATTGTAATATTTTTAGATTGAAAAACAAGCAGTAGCAGTAGTAGTATGCTGTTGCACTTACTGTACTTTTATTGAACATGTGAGCAGAAAAGGTTAACTTCCTGTTAATTAAACCTAAACTGTTGGTTGCACTTTATTCAAATAAAATGTGAACACATTTGCCATTAATTGTTTACTTGTTTAATTATATCTATAATTATTTGATATCTGATTCCCTTAAAAGAAACATCAGGAATCTAGGAAACTTCACCTGCACGTATATTTCAGTCACACTGATTTACATTTTTGGCTATAAAGTTACTGAATCGATTTCAAGTCACTGAATGGTTTCGGATCATATCGTTCTAAATTAACCAATATCGTCAATGAAGCGTATCGACAACCTCAAATCGTGATACAAATCGAATTGTTGTTTAAACGCATCGTTACACCCCTAATAACTAAAATATTATCACAAAACATATATAACAAAAGTATTATTGCCATGAGTGTTATTACCTTATTAAAGTAATATTTCATGCCTTTCGCGTGACACACCACAGAACATGAGATACTGGGAAGATGGCAATCCCATTTTATAAATGAACGTATGAGTGGAGAATCACAAGTTTTAAACAGAAAGTCCAACATATCTTGTGTAGAAATGGATGACCCATTTCTTTCACTGAAAAACTGACGGTACAATGAAGTTTTGCTGAAGAGAAACACTGAGGGTGCTCCCACAACGCTGAAATTTAAACGTTTTTTTTAATATGCTGTTTAACATTTGAACAACTAAATTAATGCTAGGCTTGACCATTTAACAAGCTATATTCTGATTATAAACTATTACACTATTGATGTTAAAGCTATACCTCAGAAAATTGAAGATACCGCCAAACCAACAAGTGCCGTTTCCACTGAAGTTTTCTTAGCTGGCTTATGTGTGACCCTGGAGCACAAAACGTGCGTCTCACGGGTATATTTGTGGCAATAGCCAACAATACATTGCATGGGTCAGATTTATAAATTTGTATTTTATGCCAAAAATCATTAGGATATTAAGTAAAGATCATGATTGTAAATGTCCTACCGTAAATATATCAAAAAATGTATTATTATTAGTATTAATATGCATGGCTAAGGACTTCATTTGGACAACGTTAAAGAAGATTTTCTCAATATTTCGATTTTTTTCACCTTTTTCAAATAGTTGTATCTCGACCAAATATTGTTCAACCCTAACAAACCACACATCAATGGAACGCTTATTTATTCCCAAAAAATGACATTTATGACTGGTTTTCTGTTCCAGGGTCACATACTATTGCAGAAGTTCATAAGATTCATAGTGGATTGTGAACCTTGGTCATGTGACTGTGATATGCTCAATATAAGCAGCATTCCAGTGATTCTGAACTTGTCTGAACTTCCTGGATATGACTGATTGCTATCAGACATTTCTGGATGGATCCTCAAGCATAAGATCAGTAGTTTAAATCTTGGATCTACGGGCGGCGTAAATAGTGCAGAACATATTTCCGATAACCGAGAAAGACCAGCGGAAGTTACAGACCGAAGAAACGTGAGGCAAAACACGATACTTTAGAAGAAAAGGTTCTATCAGCGCTACGTGTTTGGAAGCCCTAAAAGGTTCACAGCAAAAGATACTCTTCTTACTCAGTATTTTTGTCTTGTTTCTAGTCCAAACATCTAAAAAATCTTAAAACAAGAAGTATTTACTAGACAAGCAAAAGTAATTGTCTTGTTTTGGGGAAAAATAACTCAAAATCAAGAGAGTTTTTGCCTAAAATAAGATAAATAATCTCCCAGTGTGTAAGAAATATTATTTTTCTCACCCCATTGGCAGATTATTTATCTTATTTTAAGCAAAAACTCTCTTGATTTTGAGTTATTTTTCCCCAAAACAAGACAATTTGTACTTGTCTGGTAATTGTTTCTTAATGCACTCTATAACTAAATATGCAAAAATAACTCATTGGACAAACTCAATTTAATTGAGGGCAGGTTTTCCATCCAATAAACATGTGTAGCCCCAAATAATATAAATTTAATTCATGCAATGAAATGTAATTGAGTTGGTCAAACTCAATTTTATCAAATACAGTTTAAGTTATATTTTTGTAGATTATATATTTTTTGCAATTAATGACAGGATATTCAGTTTTGGGTGACCTACCCTTTAAGTGGGGCGTTTCGCCACTCTATATTGAAGACAGAAATGGGAGATTATTTATAATGAACATGCTGAAACAACAAAAAAAATATATACATTATGATAATAGTGCACAATTAAAATTAAAGATGCTAACGCATAAGAAAGATAACGCATCCTCTGGTGTTATTGATGTTTACCGGAAGTTATAGAGACTTGTCAGCCTCTGTTAAATAGACCCTTTTACAGCCCACGTGATCAAAGAGTTGCGCGCGCAGTTTGGCAACGGAAGTGGTGTTGTTCCCTAGTGGTTCTAACGTGTTAGCAACTCCGAAAGTTTATCAAAATGGTTTCCCAGCATCAAAATGTCTGGCTGTTGCGTTTTCGGTTGCACTAATCACTATTCCACACCAATGGGCTTAAGTTTTAAAGGATTCTGACAGGATCACGGCCGTTTCAGAAGAACCGGCGGTACCTGTGGCTGCAGGCGAATAATGCATTGATTGGAACGAGGACATAAATGCTCGCATAAAAAAAATTCATTTGTAAAACATTTAATGCACTTGAAACTTAATTATTTATAATAAAACTCCCAACATTGGCTGCCACTGGTGTGTATATTGTACCCCCCATCCCCAGATTATCATATCAATAATCACAGTACTTATCAATTTCATTTGTAATTAGGGTTGTGCCGATAGACGATAGTATCGTGTATCGACGATAGGCAGAGAGATCGCCGAAAGCTGAAGCTGTTGGCGATTTCAAGGCGATATTTGGCTCGCTCCCCATGAATATAATAAATGAAAAAAAATCATTATTAAATGAAAATATTATGATCATAGTTATTATTATTATTATTATTATCATCATCATTACATTAATTGTACTTATTCTGCTTAGCCTTACTATTCACATCAACATCAAAGCGCGTGGTGTTGCACTCATAGGCTACGTGCCGCATATATACTGCGAGTGCAACACCACGCGCTTTTAAAATGTAAAAATGAGTTGCTCTTCAGTGAAAAAAATGTTTTTTTAAAAACGAAAAAACTACATAGTTTCAGAATTTAATTGCAAGGTGATCAACCTAGCCCTATATTCACAAATTCACATAAGCCACGGCGAAAACGGCATCATCATCATCAGGCTAAAGCATTTTTTTTTTTCATAAATGTACATTTATTTTATACTTATAATAATACAATAACAAATTGCTATAATATAATTATAGGCTATAGCCTATACATTTGAACAGAGCAATCAGTCAAAAAGTAAAAGCAGCTTTATTTCAAACGACTTAACGACGGAACAACAATGAACAAAAAATATTGCACTGGCCGTTAAGCTAAGATTTCTTGTTAAAGTGCAGTGAAATACTTAAATGTCAGCAGACAATGTATTTTCTAATAATGTGTTTTAGCCCTTGCCCGATGGGCTACAGAAATAAATAGTCCATTAAAATAGACAGGCTGCGACACCAGGTTGACGGTAGCCTAAAAATAATAAATAACGAAATAGGCTTTAATAAATAAAAAAACACAATGAAAGAACTCAAATAAAACGGCAAAACAATTAAATCACCTCAAATGTATAGGCTACTCGAATGAACTTATTGCTAAAACAAACACAAGGCCAGAAACAATTAAGACAACAATTATTGTTATGCAATTCAGTTATCTATTCCCAAAAATGTTTTGTATAAAGAAAACCAGCTGGTTTGAGAAGGTTGCGGTGGGGAGTATGTTGCCCGCTGCACTGAACACGCGTTCCGATGGAGCCCGTTTCACACACACGCCCGTTTCACACACACTCCGTCTGCAGTGCGTGTGCGGTGCGTATTTTTTTCCGTACCCATGTTAACGGATGACAGCTGTCACACTGCACGCGGGTGCTGTCCGTCAGTCCGTTCCAGGAGCGGTGCGTCTGCAGCCGTGCACGGATCGTTTTCGTACCGAGGCTATTTTTTGCTGCGCTGCGTTGCTGCATTAAAACGACAGAACATTGTTCGCATTAAAATAAACAGGTAGGCTATTGACGCGAAAATCTAGTAATTTAACCACAGATGCGTATAACTTAAAATAGCCTATAGGCCTACTCTTGTTTCAAAGTCAACACATGGCTTTTTTTCTCAAGTTAAGCAAGGAAACGAGACTGCAGGATTTCCTTTAAAAGGTTTAAAAACGAAAGAAAAGACGAGAGTCGGCTGTTTTTGAATAGCCTATTGTAAGTTTCTAATTTAAAATGTTTGTGATTTAGGCTATAACCTATGTTTAAATGTTTTGCCACTTGTGTGAGCTAAATCTAAATATGAATAAATTAATTGAATAAAATGCTGTTTATGTAGGCTAGTGACGAGCCATGTTCAGTAAAAACTTTTGGATTTTAAATAAAAAATAATGAATAAATGCTGTGTTTGTGGTATGCAACAGCGGACCAGTTGCACACGGATTGCTTCACGGATGAACCTAAATAATACAAACACAACACATCTGGTTAACTAGAAGAGCATCATTTCGATTGTTAAATAAGAGGCGATCTGGCGCTCGTTGCCGCTGTTTTCAGTGCTGCAGATTTCTCTCGTGGCTCGTGCATGTGCAGAGCACTTTAATCTTACTTTTGTATTCGTTCCGGTAAAATCACGAAACAAAATGCACAAAAACTGTCCCTGCTCTTCATGTACAATCAATGATGATATTCGGTTTTAATGAGAAAAAAATACGAGGATTTAAAGTGTGCAAATCTATGCCTTTATTCACGTGAAAAATCTGGACACTAACGCTATATTGTGTTTAGATGCATCCCCTTACAATACGCCATAAAGTGTGTATCATATGCACACAAAAAACTGCGTAGCCTACCATTTGTAATTCCACGAGATTGCACACTCGTACTATACGCATTTTCGTGAGACTGTCCCACCCACTTTTTAAAACAAAGTTATGCCACTGAATGCTCCACCCCGACGCGATAAGATCGCGTATCGGCGATCTCACAGGCTGACGATATGACGATTGGAAAATTAGGCATATCGCCCAACACTATTTGTAATGATTTTATTAATAGTTTAATAGCAAAATAACCATCTGAGAAATGTATGCAAGCAACATAGTTGCTATTAAAGTACTATAGCATTACAAAATTAAACTTTAAACAGAAGTGTGTCGACACATATGAATCAATAACAACATAAAATGTAAGGAAAAGGATAAATGTATGTCTGTGTGAAGAATAAGAATAAATGTAGAAAATTGTATTGGACATTCTGTGCATGCAGACAACGTATTCATAAGCATCCAGTGATTTATATGCTTGTCTCGGGTGGACACGCTCGGTTTCTCAACTACATACGTATATATCCGACCACTGTATATCTGCTAACATCTTCTCTCCACTCCACTATAGTACACGGATCTGGTAGTCGAATACCATTTGATAAAGTCAACTTTTTAAAATAACTTTCTCGGTTTGTGTTGCTTAATCCGCTCACGTAGCTTGACATGCTTCTGATTCTCGCCACAGTTTGTTGCCAAAATGTGCGTGCATACGTTGCTACGTCATCATTGTATACAAACAGTAAAAGGGTCTATTGAGAATGTTTTTATTATAGTTTTTTAGGACTGATAATATGTATTATCTTGGGACGGTATTTAATCAACTATACTTCTACCTTTTAGGGGTTTCAAATACGCAGCGCCGCTAGAACCTTTCCTTCTAAGAGTGCTCTCACCGACTCCCTCCCTCCATCTCTGGCCTCAGATGCAGGTCGTGTGTAAATCCATAATACGCACATTCCAGCGTGACAGATAATGCATCTCTCCATAATGGAGGTATTGGACGCATTTGGAACGAGTATCTGTGTGCGGACGTGTGTTTAACAGAGATAATACCTCAGTGTTAGTGAAAGTCCTGGATTAAAAGAGAATATACGCCACCTGATTGCTCGCAAAGATAAAGCAGAACGGTAAATGAGGGATTGAGATGTTTTAGGTGGGCTGGGGTTTCAAATCGTACCATCAGCACTGGATGTTCTGTTTTTTTAAGATCAGATTTTTTCTATTTTGTTTTTCAAATGCCAGTTTGTCTACACCGTACTTATAAAAAACTCCAATGTGCATATATACCGATCAGGCACAACATTATGACTGGTGAAGTGAGTAACACTAATGATCTCTTCATCTCCTGTTAGTGGGTGGGATATATTAGGCAGCAAGTGAACATTTTGTCCTCAGAGTTGATGTGTGTGAAGCAGGAGAAATGGGCAAGCGTAAGGATTTGAGCGAGTTTGGCCAGATTGTGACGGCTAGACGACTGGGTCAGAGCATCTCCAAAACTGCAGCTCTTGTGGGCTGTTCCCGGTCTGCAGTGGTCAGTATCTATCAAAAGTGCTCCAAGGAAGGACCAGTGGAGAACTGGCCACAGGGTCATGGGCGGCCAAGGCTCATTGATGCACGTGGGGAGCGAAGGCTGGCCCGTGGGGTCCGATCAAACAGACGAGCTACTGGAGCTCAAACTGCTCCAGAAGTTAATGCTAACCTAGCCTAATTTTTTTTTACATGTTTTAAAATGTTTATATATATATATGATTTAATCTATTATGAATTGATTGGATCATACAAATTGAACAAACCAAAAATTTAAATTGTAGAGGCAGAGAAAGTTATAATATTTTGATTAAAGAGTACAAACAAAAATGTATACATTCTCTTTTTTGTGTGTGTGTGTGTGTGTGTGTGTGTGTGTGTGTGTGTGTGTGTGTGTGTGTGTGTGTGTGTGTGTGTGTGTGTGTGTGTGTGTGTGTGTGTGTGTGTGTGTGTGTGTGTGTGTGTATTGTTCACACAGAAAAAAGTGGGACTGTGTATTAAAGTAAACAGGGTAAATTTCGATTTCATGTTGACTTTAATGCACAAATCGCACAAAATGATAAAGAAAAAAGTCTTTAAATGCTTTTGCACCTGATAAACAAAGCACAAGAAATACAGATATGATTAATCTTATGTAATAACTAAAACAAAATGCACAAATGAATGGACGACCGCAGTCACAAAGCCCTTTTCAGTGTGTCGATATTTATAGTGATTTGTTTCTGCGCGGAGAGGCTCAAGTCTGTTTAATTATGCTGTAACTCCCAGGACGCACAGCGGTCTTTTTAAAAGCAAGTTGTTTGAAATATTCTCTGGATGATGGCCAGGGAAGCCATCAGAGTCAGATGTACGTATCGGCCTGCCAAAAGAAATAGTCCAGCTGAACTGAAGGCAAAACACCTCAAATCCTGCACAGACTGATGCCTATAACGTCACTGGGCAATAGGGCTGAGCAACATACACTATAAAAAATGCTGGGTTGTTTTAACCCAATGTTGGGTCAAATATGGACTAACCCAGCAATTGGGTTGTTTTTACCCAATGTTGGGTCAAATATGGACTAACCCAGCAATTGGGTTGTTTTTACCCAATGTTGGGTCAAATATGGACTAACCCAGCAATTGGGTTGTTTTAACCCCACGATGGGTTGGTTTAACCCTGCGGTTGGGTTAAATATTTGTTTAAGACAACCCAATCACTGGGTTAAAATAACCTAATTGCTGGGTTAGTCCATATTTGACCCAACATTGGGTTGTTTTTTTTACCCAATTTTTTTAGAGTGATTGAAATTATCGAAATATCGCAATTGTTCATATCGCACCGGCATGCAATATCTGAATGATTTTAATAGGCTACTTCAACATTGTGAAAAGTGTCAGTTTTAGGTCGACGCATAGAACAGAGAATAGACTGCGCTCTAAAAAATGTTGGGTTGAAAACAACCCAAGTTGGGTTGAAAATGGACAAACCCAGAAATTAGGTTGTTTGAATGGGTCCATTTAGAGTGCGGGCACACGGCTGTTACTTATGGGACTTGCTTGATGTTAAAGAGTTATTAAATGCAATAATTTGCTAAAAACAATAACTTACAGTCTCGCGCTATCTGACACACACACACACACACATACACCAAAACGTGAACGATTTATGACATAAATAATTAAAAAAGTGTTTGCTAAAACACTGCTGGTCACTTTTAGAAGATGTTTAGAAGAGAATGTGAAACGCAAATGGTTTCATAATTGAAATAGATTTTACTCACTTATAGCAATATCGTATCGCATATCGCATTATTTAATAAGATATTGCATATCAAATTTTTCTTCAATATCGCACAGCCCTACCGGGCAACTTTAAGAAATTATACACTCTAAAAAATTCTGGCTAAAAAACAACCCAATGTTGGGTCAAATATGGATTAACCCAGCAATTGGGTTGTTTTAACCCAGCGATTGGGTTGTTTTAACCCAGCGATTGGGTTGTCTTAAGCAAATATTTAACCCAACCGCAGGATTAAAACAACCTAATCACTGGGTTAAAACAACCCAATTGCTGGGTTAGTCCATATTCGACCCAACATTGGGTTGTTTATTACCCAGAAATTTTTAGAGTGTACAAATACAAGCGCGATTTGCTGATTATGCTGATTTAAGGGATGAGAAGAACCACCACAAAGGGTCGAGAAAAATCCCCTTTAACCACCGAAGGATGAAAGCGCTGGAAGTCACACGATAACAGGGTAAAATGCGATTGCGCCGATATAGGCCAGGTGTGACATTCTCATAAATAAGCAAAAAGCCTCCTCTGCTAGCCTGCTATTTTCATTCCCTCTTGCAGAAATTCACCTGATATATTCGGCCTTCTGATCTCCTCGGATATGTCTGTGATATCCCACGGGACCGAGGAGAGCATATCCTCTGCCCGGCTGCTGTTAGGACTAATAACAACACCAACATCCCGCCAATCTCTCTTCACTGCAAGCTAGGCCAGCCAGCTAGGGGCCAACACACACACACACGCGCGCGCGCGCACATCTGACCAAGTACAGTCCATTTTCAGACACTTCCTGCTAAAAATAATTACCCTCCTGGAGACAGAACCTCGCTGGAGGCTGCACAGACATTTTGTATAAAGAGAGAGAACAAGGGGATGAGGAAGTGCTGGAATTAAAGGGGCAGCGCGTGTTGGAGACGCAACAATCCAGAGACGTCATCGAAACTCAAGTTTGAGACTTTTTTTTGTTGTTGCCATTTTAAGAAAATTACATGCTGGACCCAAACTAACAGTCCATAACTATAAACCAATACCACTCTTTAGGTCACGACCTGCAATAATGAGAAAGCTAAGACTGATATTTAAAGAGCTGATTTAAACTTAATTTCCAAAAATGCTGTCCATTAAAATGAATTGGCTAAAGGTTTGTCCTCTTTAGTCAAAACTGAATATTTGTCACATTTTACGTTTATATATGGTGTGTGTGTGTGTGTGTGTGTGTGTGTGTGTGTGTGTCATTATACACAAAAAATAATATATAAAAAATATAAAAAATTATATATATATATATATATATATATATATATATATAAGTAGCTGCATACACATATTACATTTTACATGTAGCTATTTTTATATGGATGGATGGATATTATATTTGAAAAAGTACGTAAATATAAAATTAAAATTAAAGTTCATTTTATTCATAAAACTCTTATTTTTACCTAGATTTGTACCATATTTTACATTAATATTTTACTTTGAATTGAACTGAACTGATAATTGTCACTAACAATCACCTTTTTGAGGCATTTAAACTAAATACATAAATACAGATATATGTGGAATATCAAATCTGAGGGGGAATATTTGTATATTTTAACTAAATCATCACGACCTACATTTGAAGAACCACCAATGTTTTGCCATATGTGCGTCCAGCACTAATGACAAGCGCCCATACCCCCGCGAAACAAGCAAATTTGGAGGTCTGACCCCTCCCCGAACACACACACACACACACACACATTTGTTTTTGTGACATATGGGGACTCTCCATAGTCACAATGGTTTTTATACTGTACAAACTATATTTTCTATCCCCTTACACTGCCCCTGCCCCCACTTAAACCTACCCAACACACACACACACACAAACAGCCCATAAACCTACCCATAATAGGAAACATTCTGCATTTTTACTTTCTCATAAAAACTCCTCCTGTGTGATTTAAAAGCCTTTTGAAAAGTGGGGACATGGGGTAATGTCCTCATATTTCACCCTCTCCTGTAATACCTGTGTCATACCCATGCCATTATACACATTTGTGTCCTCATATGTCACAAAAACATGCCCCCCCCCCCCCCCCCCCACACACACACACACACACACACACACACACACACACACCCAGTGCGAGCCATCGGCAGAACAAATCAGCAGAGCCGCGCCGGGGTCACCGTTTCTCCGCCCCCCCAACATGGAAATCCATGTCAGTCTCCCTCCCCATGGGCACCATTTGAAAGCTTAATATCGTTTTCCAGCCACTAACGGCATCTGGCTTCCATTTCCACTCCTCCTGGAGGTTTTCAGGTCACTAATAATAACTGTTTCAGGCAAAAGTGAAAGTTCAGCCAAAGTCTAGCTCCAAGCGCGAGTGTGTGTGAGTGTGTGAGGTGGAGCTGCCCGGTTCCCCAGGCACCGAGGGCCCCCGCAGAGGGCTTTGTTTTGTTTGGGTTTTTAAAGTGCTGAGCCCAGGCTGGCAAGGGACGTCAGGAGTACAACCCAAGTGTGTGTGTGTGTGTGTGTGTGTGTGTGTGTGTGTGTGTGTGTGTGTGTGTGTGTGTGTGTGTGTGTGTGTGTGTGTGTGTGTGTGTGTGTGTGTGTGTGTGTGTGTGTGTGTGTGTGTGTGTGTGTGTGTGTGAGCGAGGCAGAAGGGGAAAAGTGCGGACAGGAGGTTAAAGGGTCTCCTGATTATTTCCCATTCTCACAGAGCACTTAAACCACAGCTGGGTGCAAACTCTTCGCCATGGCTACCTGAGACTCTCCAAGAATAGTAATGGAGCGAGACTACACTCGAAAAGTTCTGAGGTGAACCGTTCCGGAAACTTTTCCCGAAATGCCGTCTTTCCTCCCTAAACGTCCAGACCTAAAGAACTGGTCTAAAATAAGTCCTTCCAAAACCTCACCTCGCTCTGACCGCTCTTCCTTTAGACCAGACAATAACTGTGAGGAGCGTAATGTTTATTTTCTCCGAAACTTCACTAAATTCTTCCGACCCAAAAAAGTTCCTTCAGTAACACTCTCTTCCCCTGTTCTGTGCCTGAAACAGAGGATCCAGAGAGATCTGGTTTATGTTCCCCTGTTATGAAGATTAACCTTCTTTATGGACACAATTACTCATCCATACAGGATAAGACTGCGGCTAAATTAGGAGCCACCATCATATCACATAATGTACTGAGCATCTGGGGCTCCTCACGAATAAAAACTCCTCCGATGGCTTCCAACCAAAACTCCTGCTTTAACAGACACCGTATTCTCATAAGAGTATAACGTCTAAGTGAGTTTACATGATCGTGCTTATACGAAAACAGAAAGACTTACAGTACACTCTAAAAAATGCTGGACCAAAAACAACCCAAATTGAGTTGAAAATGGACTAACCCAGCAATTGGGTTGGTTTGACCCAGCAATTGGGTTGTCTTAAGCGACATTTAACCCAACCGCTGGGTTAAAACAACCCATTTGTGGGGTTAAAACAACTCAACCGTTGGGTTAAAACAACTCAACCGCTGGGTTAAAACAACCCATTTGTGTGGTTAAAACAACTCAACCGTTGGGTTAAAACAACTCAACCGCTGAGTTAAAACAACCCAATTGTGGGGTTAAAACAACTCAACCGTTGGGTTAAAACAACCCAATTGTGGGGTTAAAACAACTCAACCGTTGGGTTAAAACAACCCAATTGTGGGGTTAAAACAACTCAACCGTTGGGTTAAAACAACCCAATTGTGGGGTTAAAACAACTCAACCGTTGTGTTAAAACAACTCAACCGCTGGGTTAAAACAACCCAATTGCGGGCTTAAAACAACTCAACTGTTGAGTTAAAACAACCCAATTGCGGGGTTAAATCAACTGAACCGTTGGGTTAAAACAACTCATCTTTGGGTTAAAACAACTTAACCATTGGGTTAAAACAACCCAATTGCAGGGTTAAAACAACTCAACCGTTGGGTTAAAACAACCCAATTGTGGGGTTAAAACAACTCAACCGTTGGGTTAAAACAACCCAATTGTGGGGTTAAAACAACTCAACCGTTGGGTTAAAACAACCCAATTGTGGGGTTAAAACACCTCAACCGTTGTGTTAAAACAACTCAACCGCTGGGTTAAAACAACCCAATTGCGGGCTTAAAACAACTCAACTGTTGAGTTAAAACAACCCAATTGCGGGGTTAAATCAACTGAACCGTTGGGTTAAAACAACTCATCTTTGGGTTAAAACAACTTAACCATTGGGTTAAAACAACCCAATTGCAGGGTTAAAACAACTCAACCGTTGGGTTAAAACAACTCAACCGTTGGGTTAAAACAACCTAATTGTTGGGTTAGTCCATTTTCAACCCAACTTGGGTTGTTTTAAACCCAGCATTTTTTTAACTTTGTTTGGAAGCAACAGCAAAAATTATAAATGAATTATTTTTCATTTCAGTTAGTATTGAGTAAAACATTTCTCGTCTCGAGTACATTAAAAGCTCTCAAATTTTCTAATTTACTTAAAATAAAAAATATATATATATTTTTAGAGCTCCTTGGATTATTATTTTCATCAACCATTTGATACAATATTATTACAAATTAATAAACTGTATATAACATTTAATTTACAAATGTCATGCTTGTGATTTATGATGGATGGATGGATGGATGGATGGATGGATGGATGGATGGATGGATGGATGGATGGATGGATGGATGGATGGACGGACGGATATTACATTTAAAAAGTATATAAATATAGCCGTTTATAAACTTTTTTTTAAAGTTAATTTTATTCATAAAATTCTAATTTTTTTACCATATTTTACATTAATATTTTACTTTGAACTGAATTGATAATTGTCACTAACAATCACCTTTTTGAGGCATTTCGACTTAATACAGAAATATACTTTTAAAGATAAATAAATGTTAATTAAGTTATTTTTATAATTGGAGAGCACTAAAAGCTCTCAAACTTTCAAATTTAGTTAAAATAAAAAAATTACAATTATTTTGGAGCTCCTTGAATTATAATTTTCATCAACCATTTAATACAATTTAATTACATATTGTATATAACATTATTTTATTTACAAGTGTCATGCGTGTGGTTTATGGGTTTGAAATGAAAGTATTTGATGAACGTATACTATAGCGTAGAGCATCATCATCTCATGTTGGACCGAGGTGGCTTTTAGAGGCTTTAGCATTGGAAGTCTTCTTTTAGATTCGGGTTGTGTACAGTCCAACACATGCATGTCTTACAATTTTGTGATCTTATATGAAGTAGAAAAACTCATTGTCCTTAGTTGACCAAAAAATAACATTATTAAATATCTTTTGTATTCCACAAGGAAAAAACCCAGGTTTGGAATGACATAAGGGTTATACGTGATGAACTCTCCTTCAGAACTATTTATTGTTTTTAATCTGCTTTTGCACATCAACACACCACAAGGCCTTAAAGCAACTTTATACAAACGATTACACAACTTTACATTAAACAAATGAGGTAAATTCACCAGAACAAAATGTATGAAGGTTGCTGTGCATGTGCCCTTCCTTCCAGTTCTTATTGAGGAAGGCTATTTATATCTGTAGGATTACGCACACGGCACAAGGTTAAAAAAAAATTGGCATTGGAGTCAGGAGTGGAACTGTTTCTGGGTCTGCTGGTTTATCCATTCATTTAGTCACAAAAACACCTGTTTGTGCTCGAGACAGCAAAGTTAAACAACAGTCCAGATGTCTCTCGACAGAGCGCGCTCAAAGGAAGTGGAAGACCGTCAGACAAAAGAGTGTGTCATCTTACGACAGGTATCCTGATACAGCCGTAGCACTTTCTCAGTTGGCAATCAAACCAAGGTTACACGCCAACCAGAGTCCGAATGTGAAACGACAGGATTAAAGGGGTCATGAAGTGCTTTTGACATATAAGAGGTCATCATCATACTATAAGAATATCCTGTAACTTCCTTATTAGTCCAAAAACAGCTTTTATTGAAGCCAAGCCCAGAGATCAGCTGGTTGTGAATGAGCCTATAATAGATGGTGAAAGACCGCCTCTGCAGTAGAAGATCGACGCCCACTTCATCACACAGCTTTGGCCCCGCCCATTTCATCACACAGCTTTGGCCCCGCCCACTTCATCAGCACAGCTTTGGCCCCGCCCATTGGAGTGTTAGTGAGATGACGAGGAGAGACGAACTGACTAAAAATAACATTCCCTTCCAAAGGATCCTAATGCTGGGAATGAGCTTATTTATTCTCACCAATGTGAATGTCTCAGCTGAGCATTATTTATTTGTGTTCGCTACATTTCACTGTGGATTCTTTGGGAAATCAGTCGCAATTTCGGTCGCAAACAGACTTTTACGATACGGACTCGACAGTAATGCCTCAACATGTGAGTAACCGTGTTCATTCTAACGGCTGATCTGAGACCAGTGGTTTCTGATATGTAATGATTCATGTACAGTCAGATGTTCTTTGTCTGTGTGTCAGTAAATCAAACCAGAGACTAAACGCTCAACTTCACATCGTTTTTCTTAGTAGATTAAAATAATCTGTTATTTAAACTGTGATTAAATTATATATAGAAAGCCGTCAAAGAAGGCTCACTTTACAATCGCTGGAGCTGTCAATCAAACAGCGCAAGTTTATCAGAGACTGAGTTCTGGACTCGCACTGAAACCCCCGTAATAATCAATGAATATAATGCCATAGATCTGAATATAATGCTATAATCAACACTTTTCACCATTAGGTAACCTTGAGAACCTTGTAATGGTAAAAAGTACTAAAAGTTTTAGTAAGAGTTCCACATGTAATACTAGCTATTTCATTTGCAAAGATGTCAGCCAATCACAGCAGTGGGCGTTTACACTGAAGTCTCAAAGCGGCCAATCAGAGCAGTGGGCGTTTACACTGAAGTCTCAAAGCGGCCAATCAGAGCAGTGGGCGTTTACACTGAAGTCTCACAGCAGCCAATCACAGCAGTGGGCGTTTACACTGAAGTCTCACAGCAGCCAATCACAGCAGTGGGCGTTTACACTGAAGTCTCACAGCGGCCAATCAGAGCAGTGGGCGTTTACACTGAAGTTTCACAGCAGCCAATCACAGCAGTGGGCGTTTACACTGAAGTCTCACAGCAGCCAATCACAGCAGTGGGCGTTTACACTGAAGTCTCACAGCGGCCAATCAGAGCAGTGGGCGTTTACACTGAAGTCTCACAGCAGACACGCCTCTTCAAACAGAGCGTTCACATCAGAGGGTAGGAAAAATGCCTTTTATTAAAATAAATTGACATTTTTGATGTAAAAAATCCTACTAACATAATAAGTGCACTAGGGCTGTGCAATATATCGGAATTATCGAAATATCGCAAATGTATATATCGCAATATGCATATCGCACCGGCATGCAATATCTGAATGACTTTAATAGGCTACTTCAACATTGTGAAAAGTGTCAGTTTTAGGTCACCGCATACAGCAGAGAATAGACTGCGCACACGACTGTTACTTATGGGACTTGCTTGATGTTAAAAAGAGTTATTAAACGCAATAATTTCCGAAAAACAATAACTTGCAGTTTTGCGCGGTCCGATACACACACACACACACACCGAAAAGTGAACGACACTGCCGGTCACTTTCAGAAGTTGTAGCGTTGCTTTATTTTCCCAGAAATAATGTGAAACACAAATGGTTTAATTCTCAGTTTAATTTTTTTTTTAAATATAATTTAAATAGATTTTACACACTAATTGCAATATCGTATCGCATATCGAATATCTCATTATTTAACAAGATATTGCATATCGCATTTTTCCTCAATTATTGCACAGCCCTAAAGTGCACCCCAGGAAACATTATAAAGCAATGCAGTTCATGACCCCTTTAAAGTGAAGAAGAAACGAAAAAGAGCTTGGGTCGCCCCTCCCAAAGGGTTGGCATCTTATATAACCCAACACAAATGTGATTCATCCTTCATGTGGACACAAAAGCTGCAAACGTCCCTCTCTTCCCGCATCAACAATCCGCAAACCTCACAAAAACTCTCGGCTGCTGTCAGAAATACCAACTGGCAATGCGAAACACAGACCACAGCTGACCTACTTATTCACACCTGATTATGCTGGCACACTACGCACGATGCAATATGGCGCTACATCCTCTGGCCCATGCCACGGTCAGCAAACAACGCAGGGCTGCTTCAGCAGTCTGAGTACATTTACAGCTGACGGCCGCTGATGGAAACTCCGGCTTTTCAATCATCTCTCGCAGCGAGCGGTGAGAAAGCGAGAGAGGGAAGGAGAGCGAGAGAGAGATAAAGGGAGAAAGAGAGGTGCGCCTCCTCCTCCTTTTTCGCCTCAGCTGAAATGGACTGTTCATAGCCCCCTAAGAGCCGGGCTTTTATCAAACATGGCATGTGAGTGAGATCCCAGCCTCTCGAGTCTCCCACACATTAACAGTTCCGACTGCGAGTCCTCAGCCTCTGCGATCGATACGCTGATATTTAAAGAGCAAATACAATCTCTATTTTTCAAACAAAATCTCGCCCGGTAAATTATCGAGCGAGGGGCGACGTCTGCCTGCTGCTCGGATCGAACACAAGATCATGACGAGTCATTTTGGGTTAGATAAATAGTCACTGTGTTAGCTAGTTTTACCAATAACTCGCAGATAAATGAATATGTAACACGTTCGCCAACCATTTTAGTTTTCTAAGGATAACAAAATAAGTGTCAGATGGAATCCGTTCTGAGCCGCTAATAGTTTCAGTTTGGGGTTGAGGTCAAGTGTGTGCGCAAACGATTTTAGTTATGGCACAATTACTCGGATAATAAAATATTCAAAGAAAAATGAGAGTTGATAAAACGAAAATTAATAAACATTTGTATCTTTGGAAGCACTTATCACTCACAAAAAGACCTGGAGCATGTATTTAGAAAGTCATTTTAAGGAGACAAAGTCGCCAGTAATTCGCAGTGTTAGCTAGTTTCGTCAATAGTGATTCAATTCAACATTGAAGTTTTCAAGTGTTCGCAAACCTTTTTATTTTTTAAATGTGTGACATTTCTGAGGGGAACAAAAGTGATCTGTAGTATTTTATTCAATAGGCATTGATTGAAACAAGCTAATATTGTGAAAAGTCATTTTAATTATTGTACTTTGATAAGGATTACAAGAGACAAACACCTTAACATGCACAAATTAATCATCACAATTAAAATTAGTACACTCAAAAAATATATATATTGCCTCGTTCAGTTTAAAATGAGATGAAAATGAGAAAATTTGTTTTTAACATTGTCACAACTCAATTTAATTGTGTTCAAGCAACCTAATATATTTAAAAATGAAGTTTACTGGATTTAAACTACATGGATCTGTAATTCCCAGCATGCTTTGCAAGGGACAAGATGAAAAGGAAAAGATGCTGTTAATGTTAGTGCTTCATGTTCAGATTTTCTGTAATGTTTTTATTATTATGCAGAATAAGACTGGTGTATAATAATGAATTAAACTGCTTATAATTGATTTTCCAATTAAATGTTTTAATTTAAAGTTTGACAAGCCACTTTATAAATGTATCATTTAAACTTGAGTTGGATCAACTCAATTACATTTCATTGCATGAATTTGTTTTTTACCAGTTGGCGCTACACATTTATTGGATAGAAATCCTGCCCTCAATTAAATTTGAGTTAGTGCTTAAAAATTTTGATTTCTTGATTTCAGAGAAGACGATAACTATCAAACATTCGTGGCTAAATCGTTCAAAATTAAATTTGTAGAGAAACTCAAAGGGCGGCTGTATATTGACCACAGGCGACTACAGAAGACAACGGCGAGATGAAAAAGCATCCAGACGCAGGAAGATGCACCTCATTAGTTTTATGCACAGTAAACTCCCAGGCTTTGTCAAGGCCTTTGATCTCCGCGGTTGTGATTTTTTAAACATATCTGCGGCGAATTAGGGTGGCGCGGCACAGCCTCGAAATGGCAGCGAAGACGGGAAATAAAAGCATGCTCTTCTCATCAGAGTTGGTGAATCTTGTCTGAAAACAATAGATCGGGTTGCAGTGTGAAGCGTTCAAAGATGAGGCGATCACAACAAAACGGTCCAGCTAGGCTTAAAATGGCTGAATCTAAACCTACAACAACCTGCATAAAAGCACAGGGAACAAACAAAGAGAACAACAGTCCATAATGTGTGTTTAATGTAGTCATTAAAACCAATCGAAATGACATGGAACAGAAAACATGGAACAAAGAGACAGTCGTAATGATTTCTAAGTAGTATAAAATCTGTTTTGAGTGACAATATACAAAAAGACCATTTGGACTAAACTTCCCTTTAAGTATCTCGCTTTATCGCTCTCTCTCTCTCTCTCCTTCGCTCAGGAAAGAGGGCAATCGGAGCAGATCTCTTTCCCATGGCTCTTAATTCAGAACTACTTCCCTCAAACTCTTTCCAGATGTTTCTGAACAGAAGCAAATAAAACGCTGTTCTAACCTTTTTCCACAGTCTATCACAGTAATAACCTGACGCATTGTTTTAACACAATTTTACATAAATATTATTCAGCAGTCCATTTTTTCCCGTTCAGGGCTGTAAGTGGTTTTTGAACGGCCACCGGGAAACAAATGTTAAAGCCCAAAAAGGAAGAGAAGTTTTCTAACAATTTCAAACATTTGATTTGTGGCAAATGTTATAGTTTGTGATCGTAGAGGTTTAAAGTCAAACACTAATCGCCATTTCAACGCTTTTTCACTTTTTATTCCAGTACATTTCCAAATGAAACTGAATACTCAACAGGAGGTCTGAACTCCTTATCCATGGGGGAATTGATTAGATCATGAACGGCCACAAGGAAACTACTGTTAAAGCCAAAAAAGGAAATTAAGTTTTCTAACAAACCTAAACATTTGAATATAAAGTGTTGATGTAACTATTTGTGATCAATATTTAAGAATAAAAACAGGAAGTCTGAACTTTTCATCCATGAGGAATTGATTATATCATGAAACGGTCGTGAACGGCCATCAGGAAATTGCTGTTAAAGCCCAAAGAGGAAGTGAGTTTTCTAACAAATTTAAAAAAAAGTTTTTGATGTTATAATTTGTGATCGTACAGTCAAACACAACCTGCCAAATCAACCCATTTTACTTCATTATTCCAATGCATTTCCAAATGAAACTAAATACTCAACAATAAAAACAGGAGGTCTGAACTTTTTATCCATGCACTGTAAAAAAAAATTTATAAAAAAAGTTTCCTGGTTGCCTTAAAATTTTGTTAATACAATGGAAAAATTTTGAGATTCGACAACCTTTATTAAAATATTATTATAAGATGTTGTAAGCATATTGGGTAATTGTGTGTTTTATTTCTGATGACGCAGCCAACTTGTGCTATTTTCATGATTTATCACATTTTTTATGTGGTTCAGATACAATAATATTTTGAGTTTCTATTTATTAAAAAAATGTCCTTCATTGTATCAACTCAAATTTTTTATTTCTATAAACTCAAAATTTTAAGGCAACCAGGTCACTTACTTTTTTAAGTTAAACCAACAAAAACCAACAAAAAATGGTTACAGTGTGGGGAATTGATTAGATCATTAAAAATTGGATTTATATTGGCTATTAGTTTGGCTTTATCATCTGGCTATTACTTCACGTTATCAAATAGCCAATGGCCTTCAGCAGCAAAGGAAAATGTTTCAGGAAAGCTAAAAAAAGATTGCTAAACACAGATAAATCATTCCCAATAAAGCCATAAACATGCATCAAAATAAACTTAAAAGGGTCTATTTGATTTTTATGTTGCCTTAAAACAACGTTTAATACACATATAGTGCCATTAATCTTTGACAGTTACTCTTTTTCTCAATTCAGTTGCTGTAAAAACCAAATCAAAAGCGTTAAATTCCTTCAAACTTGAAGAATTTCCAAAGTGCACAGGCATGCAGACCAAACACGCCATAAAGTGCGATCGAAAGGAAGCGAGAAAGAGAGAAAAAGAGGAGGAAGAGAGACGGGGTGGGAGGGGCGAGCGCTCTCATCCCCTCCTCCAACTTTGGTTCTGTTTGAAATGGACGGCTAATTATGCTAGTGGCGTCAGAGTTCTGGCTTCCCTGTGTGGGGCGGAGGCGATCGGCCCCCCTGTGAAACCCCAGCCCTCAGACACAGCAAAAGGGGGCAGAGTGAGGTAATGACCGTGTGTGTGTGTGTGAGCGTCTGAGAGAGTGTGTGTGACGGAGAGAGAAAGAGAGAGAGAGAGAGAGAGAGAGAGAGAGAGAGAGAGAGAGAGAGAGAGAGAGAGAGAGAGAGAGAGCTGGCACATGGCCCCACGATTCCCATGGCCACTGAATTCTTCCTGCCATCTTTATCTCCAGCAACCCAGAGCAGACCGATCAGCAATGCCTTAAACACTTTTTAGCCACTTCATATTACACAGTCTAGTTAAAAACATCTATTTAAGCACGTATGCGACTATAAATATATTTAAGCACAGCACACCCAGTTTCATCATATACATCGGAGCTGCCTTAGGAATGATTCGGTTCCTTCTTTAGACCGAATAAAAATACACCATCATCAGGTCCGGATCGCACCAGAACCGAGTTCCCTTTAAAGGAGCTGAGCTCAGGCCTACATTGATCATATGAGTCTACACGAGACATTATTTGAGATTAGAGCAGGTATTTCAGATACTGTACACTGTAAAAATTATTTAGAAAAAAAGCAACCTGGTTGCCTTAAAATTTTGAGTTTATAGAAATTAAAAATTTGAGTTGATACAATGAAGGAAATTTGTTTAATAAATAGAAACTCAAAATATTATTGTATCTGAACCACATAAAAAATGTGATAAATCATGAAAATAGCACAATTTGGCTGCGTCATCAGAAATAAAACACACACAATTACCCAATATGCTTACAAAATCTTTTAATAATATTTTAATAAAGGTTGTCGAATCTCAAAAAATGTTCATTGTATTAACTCAAAATTGTAATTTCAATGAACTCAAAATTTTAAGGCAACCAGGCAACTTTTTTTCTAAATAGTTTTTTACAGTGCAGCATCTGGAACAACAGATCTGAAATCACTAACCTATTATTTTCAGTGACAAACACTGCTTTCTTTCTTTTTAATAACCAAAGCAAGGCAACAGACCGCATCTCCTGTCACACACAGCAAGGGAAATTGTAATGTGAAATCACTAGGCAACTTAAAACTGCGTAATATTCATCCTGTCTTTATGAATATGATAAGGCTATTAACGTACACAGTATTTATTTATTTTTTACTCTAATTTAGCTCAAGTGATAAATGTGACCCGTGCTGGCAAAATGAGAGCCGTTATTGTTTTAAAAAAACTACAAAATGATGTATTATTTGTGGGAATCGGACAGAAATGACTGAGCTACACCTGTTTGAAGTCTGAATGGAGTCAGCAAAGGCAGTTTTGAGAAAAGTTCAAAACAAAATCACCTAGCAACATACCATAAAATCCCTGGTAACAACACCAACATTTGGTACACACAAAGCCAAAAATAATAATTCTCCATGATACCACAATTGTTTTATTATCATTAATGGGTAACACTTCATTTTACAATGTCCTTGTTACATATGTTACATTTACATATAGTAATAACAATAAATGTATGCATAATTACATGCAACTAACCCTCAACCCTAACATGTTGCTAATTAACATTACTTAAAATATATATTTAAGTACTGATCAATAATAATTAACTACATGTACTTACTATAGGGATATGGTAGGATTAGGATTTATTTTAGGGTTAGTTGCATGTCATTATGCATAATTTACTGTTATTATACAGTAACTACATGTAACATGTAACAAGGACACTGTAAAATAAAGAGTTACCACCCATTATTGTCTCCGACCGCCTATATGTTAAGACCTACTGTAATAATGCACGTGTCTAATATGTTACACATCAGATGTTTCCCCAACAGTTAACCAAACGCTCACATAAGACATAACAGATCATGTTTTTTGTGAAAACTCACCATGACAGATATGAAGTACTGTAATTCTGTGTGTGTGTGTGTGTGTGTGTGTGTGTGTGTGGGCATGTTTTGTGACATATGAGGACACAAATGTGTATAATGACATGGGTATGAAACAGGTATTACAGGAGAGGGTGAAATATGAGGCCATGTCCCCACTTTTCAAAAGGCTTATAAATCACACAGGATGAGGGTTTTTTTTAGAAAGTAAAAATGCAAAATGTCTCCTGTGATGGGTAGGTTTAGGGGTAGAGGCTGTGTTTGTGTGTGTGTGTGTGTGTGTGTGATGGGTAGGTTTAGGGGTAGAGGCTGTGTTTGTGTGTGTGTGTGTGTATGTGATGGGTAGGTTTAGGTTTAGGGGCAGTGTAGGGGAATAGAAAATATGGTTTGTACAGTACAAAAAACTTTACGCCTATGGAATGTCCCTATATGTCACAAAAACAAACGTGTGTGTGCGTTTGTGTGTGTAGTGGGATCGCGCGTGTCTGAGGCGTCTCTGCGCGCGCCAGATCTGTCAGTCTGACCGCATTTATGGACAAATAAAAGGGAAATGTACTAGATACTTTTAAATGTTTAATTGCTATTTCGGAGAATTGGAAATCGCTAAATGAGGGATTAATAAACTCACTTTTGTGAAAACCTCAAAATCAACATTTTTCAGCTGTTTGCCTTTAGCTGGAAATTATTCTGTGCGCATTTTGACTCCTTTTGCCAGCGGGTCACATGTTTTTTAGTCCCACATTATATTAGGACCAATGTTTGCACTTGTGGACTAACATTGGCCGTCGCGTCCACATGTCCATTAACTCTACAAGAGGTGTCCCATTTTGTCATTTAAGGTTTCAGATGCTCGCGAGCGGCCATCTTGCGATATACGTCATCGATGCGCACTTTTGCCGACCCCGCTCCACAGCAGACTTCCACCATTTGTGCATCTGCGAACCTTCCTGATGCCGAAAATTACATCGCGCAAACGGCCGAGGTATACTTTGGGCATTAGGGCTTAAGTGTCTAACTATTATGTACTTACACTTAAATATATCAATTGATACAATGCACTTATTTAGTAAATGCAAGTTTTAGCATTGCACTCTTAAACAAAAATACCTGCATGTATATATACATCTCTAATTACTTTCTCTATTAACTTCTATAATTACACTGTTGTTATGCTATTAACCAACCCTTAAACCTAAGCATACCACCAAACCTGTCGTTTAACCTTAATTGCGTCCCGCCTCAAGTGTTTTTGAGGTTGTGCGGTTGTATGCAAGAAGGTAACTTTTGGTTAAGGTTAGGTTTAGTACATTGTTATTTCAATATCTATAACAGTACATATGGGGAACAGGACTGTAAAATAAATTGCTAATGTTTTTTGCAATACAACATGACTAAAAAAAGTACATAGATTGACCTAAGAATTATACTACACCTAATTTAAAGTGTAACCTTTTTTCCCTCAAGTGCCTATCAAGAGTCAAAGGGCCTTGTGGAATTTATTAAATTGTGAAATTAGACAAACACAAGAGTCTTCGCTTTGAGGCTAAATTTGGAGAGGCCACATGCAAATATGTGTTGTTTTGGGGCCTTGTATAGTTGGCTTGGTTTTGAAGTGGTCAGGATCCAAGTCTGTGTGAATGTGTGGGGTGGGCTCCACAGAGACGCTGTTGTTCTATTCATCTTTCATGTTAGCATTAAAACCATGCCTAAAAGTAGTTTACCCGCATTTTCGCAGACACGTGGCGACATTCCTGCGCACTTTTTAGGGACTTTCCTCTCTCTTCCCAATCCAGTCAGGTGTCAGTCAGACAGTTATTACTTAAAAAAAACCTCACGTCAAAGTACAGGTGCTCAATTCATGATGTTCAAAGGTATTGTTCCCTATGAAAATACTCTCCTCAAAAATATGCAAAAGCATAACTCTCCTAATATACTGTAAACTCGAATAAGTTGGGACAATCAAACTTTTTAAGTTAAAAAAAATGTATAGTTTAAGTAAGCAGAATTTGCACTTCTCTGACATATTTGAGTAAGCAAATGCATACACTTACTCTTAAAATATGTAATTTTACATTTTTAGTAGTGGAAACTTGACTAGCTTTAACTAGCCAGTTTAATAAATGCCACCTTGCTAATTAATTACACAATGCTTTGGTAGCATTAGCATAGCACTTATATACTTATTATACATATATAATACCGTTAACATATATCTGTTCTCAAACTAAGCCAACTCTTCCTCTCGTCAACATGAAATATGACTAAATCTTCCACACACAAAAACACAATATAACACTTAATTTTGACATTTACTGTCTCTTTTGAGTGCCATGGCAAAGCATGCTGGGAAATATAAATCCCAGCTCAGTTTCGGTTAAATTTAAATTAATAATTAATCTAAATAAATAAAAATCAAGTTCATAGAACTCAAAATCAATGAAACAATTCAGATTACTCAAAATGTGTCAGAAAAAAGTTCTAAATACTCATAAAAGTAACTAATTTGTTTAATTTGAGTTGGCTCTACTCAAACTGACTCATTATTTTAAGCGTTCATGTTTATAGTGCAAGATATATCAGTTAATTAGCAAAATATCCCAATAGTTAGCATAACTAACGTCTAGCATCCAAACCTCTTCACAGGCATGTTGCAAGAAGATCTCAGCAGTGCCAATCATACGATAGAGGAACTGAAAACGCAACAGATTACACTCGTATGGTGTTTAGGTACACAGTGTACCGCAGCGGGCCCATGTGCCCCTCATTAAAGATATCAAACACATTTTAAAGTCATCGCAGGGGCCCAACGCAGGTCCAGACAAGAGTCTACTAACATCTTGATGGTGGCAGAACTGCCTGCGTCAATCGCTAATCTCTCCGCGTTGACGCACGAACATTTAGGACCACACACTAAGGGAGGTACACTTACACCTCACCTGCATCCACAGAACTGAGAGCCACGTGGTGACAGGAGGAGGCAGGTGACGCCGACAAACTACAAAGATCTGGATATACGAGACAAAAAGGAGTCATACGGATGGGGAAATTATAATTCAGACGACTTTCTTCCACTGTCTGGTGTGGTTTTTGCAGGGTAATACGAGACATCTGATTCACAGAGGCATCAGTTAAACCTAAATCAGTCGAGTTAAAGGGTTAGTTAGTTCAGCCAAAAATGTAAATTCTGTCATTAATTCCTCTCCCGCATGTCGTCCTAAAGCCGTAAGACCTTTGTTCATCCTCAGAACACAAATGAAGATATTTCTGATGAAATTTGAGAGCTTTTCCTCCATAGACAGCAATTTAATGAACAGTTTCAAGGTTCAGAAAGGAAGTAAAGACATCGTTAAAATAGTCCATGTGACTCCAGCCTTAACGTTATAAAGCCATGAGAATATTTTAGTGCGCAAAAAAACAAACAAAAATAACCACTTTATTCAATTTCTCGGTTTCTTCTCTTCCGTGTCAGTCTGCTACGCTGTTGACGTAATAAACACAGTGCAGCGCTTCCGGGTTCTTCATCAGAACGCTGGCTCACCATTGGCCGACGCTGATCACGTGACGCTGACACGCTGGCCAATGTAAACAGCGTAAGGAGACTGACAAAGACAGGAAGAATTTGTTGAATAAAGGTTTGGTTTTTCCGCAGAATTTCATCAAAAATATCTTAATTTGTGTTCCGAAGATGAACGAAGGTCTTACGGATTTGGAACGATATGAGGAATTAATGACAGAATTTTTCGTTTTTGAACTAGCTAACCCTTTAATCAGAAAAAAAACAAGAAATAAACAGATAAATAAAGTCAAGGAAAATCAGATTCAGAGGTCTGAATAAAAACACAAAAGTTGCAAGAAAGAAAACAAGATGATAAATAGCGTCCATGACATCATCAAAGCCTGAACTCGCTGATGCCAGTTCTTATCAGCCTGGGAGACAGATAGAAAGAGAGAAAGAGAGAGAGAGAAGGAGGGAGGGAGGGGAGGAAGAAGGGAGGGAGAGCACTGAAAATTTAGAGTCACCACATCAGAATATGCCTAGCTGTGTGTGTGGTCCCTTTATGCTCAATAATACATGTCTGGGAGCCTAATTAAATAAATGATTTTTTCCCCTAGCTAGAAGAACACAACAATCAAAACAGCAAAACATGCAACGAGTCTAGCAATGTTTGACTATTACAGATTAATGTTACACAAAAGCATCTCAGAACACATAAACACATAAAGTATTCAGCTTAAAATGAGTTTCATAGCATATTCGACACACATTCATATTAAAAACAAGCTCAAAATCCAAAACGCTCGTTTACTATCGACTTATATTGATTTTTACATGATACGTATTGATTTTTTAAATGACTGATGAAGATGTATATAGTGCTCAGAGGAAATATAAAGTTCGATCGGAAAATAGGTCAAAGCTGAGCTTTGCGACCTCAGTTCATAAATACATAAACTCTTTATCAATAATTGATATAATCATGGGTCTATTGTTTATGGCTAACCGAACGCGACAAGTGCACGAACATTACAAATAGCGAAATCAAATAAAACATAAAATAAATACAATTACAATATTACACCACAAAACACCAGTGTTAAAACGATTCATAATTCGACATAAGTTATACGTGAAGACAAAACACATCGTGTTAACTTGTTTTGATGAAGTATTTCGTCGGACTCTGTAACTGAATAACGAAAACAAACCGTCGTTTCTACTCCCTCACATCTATATTTGACCAAAAAAACCGTGTTTTGTTTATTGTTTTGTGTTCAGGTTCACCAGCTAATTCCGTAATCGATTTAAACTTAGCCACTGAAGCTAAACTTTGAGTTTGCTAACTTTAAAAACTTCCATTAAACAATAAACGAGGTAAAATGTAAAAAGCACGGCAGTTTAACACCTCTCTCGTTACTAAGCAATAACGTCTCGGTCCAGCACAGCGCCACCCGTGTAGCGCGACACACTTCTAAACACAAAATTATTTCCACAAACATACTATCTAAAATCTCCTCAGCACAAACTATTCCCAGAACATCCCGCGGATGGAAAGGAGCGGGAAAGAAGCGGGAAACCTGCGGGCTCCCGTTGCCAAAGTGGCCGCATCCACCTTGACCGTGATGGTTGATCGATGGGAATTGAACAAAGAGGATCAATTTCCGATCAGCGCGAGAGCCGCTTTAATCAATGGGCACCGAACCCGGCGAAGGAGCCGACGCGAGAGCGACGCGCCAGCCTCTCGGCGCGACGCTCCGCGGGACCGGCTCACCGGCACACACAGCGAGTACAAAGCGAAAGGGAGCTGACCTGGAGCTGCTGCAAATCAAAGCGTTTCCAATATTGAAACATCGATCCCGCATTGGCCGCCATCTTGAGACATATTGAGACGGAATGAAAGGCTGATAGAGAGAGCGCGAGAGGGGCTGGAGTTCAGCGCGCGAGAGAGAGAGAGAGGCGGGGGAGCGAGCGCAAAACACGGAGCGGAGCAGATCGAACGGCGCGGGCGTGCGCGGAATGGAGTTATCGAACGAACGCCAACCTGCGATATTGAATAGGGCTACTGAAAACAATTATTGAGACCGGGCTGAAAAAAAGCCAGAAAACGCGGGATGGAGTTTCCGCAGTCGCGCTCCCCGATGCTGGAGATGTTTAATTCGCTATAAGAGGAGAGTTTATACGCTTATCGATTTTATATCACTATAGATAGATAGTGCGAGGCGCTGAGCTGACCTGACGCGACGCGAGAAACGCGACGCGTCCTTATGCTTCTCATAAAATAATCGACCTGTTTTACTATTCGCACACCTGACATATTGATTTTTTCCTTTTTTATCTTTAACCCTATTGGAATACATCAGATGTACCCTATTAATGTCTTATAATGTTTGTTGACTATACACATATATATGCGTGTGTCCCTTTGTTCGTACTCTAAAACCAATACATCTATCATATTGATTTTATGGGCATTCTTGCATGAAGAATGTGTTTACGGCGATCGATCGCTTGGATTATAGAAACACAAGCCAACTGCTCTCCATATAAACACCGCATAAAGCAACATGCATGTTAAATGGTAATGGACGGTGCTTAAGATGGAGGCATTAGGTGGTTTGATGTTATATCATGAACCCTTGTCCGGTCGATTCCTGATGAATTGTAAATAGTGCTTTTGAACTTGAACTTGGAGAGGAGCGCCCTCTGTCGGATGCGGACGGCAGCGACTCAACCCACTGCTCGTGGTGGTGATGAGCCAGAGTACGCGCATTAATTGTACAATTAATGTTGATGATGATGATAATGATGATAATGATAACCAATCACTGTTTACCAGGGTTAAATTAATTATTCATTAACTTAGTTCATGGAAACTGATAACATAAATACATTATTAAGTAAAAAGATATTATTATTATTAGGGTTGTTATTATTATACAATTACTGGTAATAAACATACATTTTTAGCCAATGATTCTTGGAAAGTAATTAAGTTTGTAAATTATTATTATTATTATTATTATTATTAAATTATCAAAAATACAGAAAGAAACACACACAAGTAAAAAAAAAAAAAAATATATATATATATATATATATATATATATATATATATATATATATTGAAATTATTATTATTTACAGTACCAAATTACACAGACAGAAACACACACAAACGCATACAAGTGTGTGTGTGTGTGTGTGTGTGTGTGTGTGTGTGTGTGTGTGTGTGTGTGTGTGTGTGTGTGTGTGTGTGTGTGTGTGTGTAATTAATATGTTATTATGCATATTTGAATACACATACATGTATAATATATATATAAGTATAATATTGTTATATATATTTAAATTATTATTATTATAGTACCAATTACACAAAAAGAAATTATATATAATTTAATTTAACATAATAATTTAAATATATATAACAATATTTAGTTGTGTGTGTAATATATTTTATTATTATTCTTAATATACGGTATATGTGCAGTTCATATCCTGTGATATTTTGCTCTTTCACTGTATTTAATAAACTCTCAAAAACATTGATAATAATTCACAGAAAATGTTTGTCAACTACACTTTCATGATCTTTTTAATACAGTTAATAACACATATATAAAATAATAATTGTGATTTCTAAAACAGTATTTAAATAAGAATGTGGTATTAGTTATCATAAAAACATTTCAATAACATGCAAAAGAAAACAAGTATGTACGTAAAGCAATAAATAAACCAGGAGCTGTGGAGGAAAGTCAAGTGAACAATGAGCAATTAACCTTCATTTACGCAGCCGGATTCCAGGGTTACGTTCCTATTCGTTCTGTTGATCCGGTTCTGTTCACACACACTCCTCAGATCAGACCCTGATTAACACACACACACACACACACACACACACACACACACACACACACACACACACACACACACACACACACACACACTCTCTCTCTTAGAGAGAGCGAGAGGAGGGGTTCAGATCAGACCCTGATTCACACGCACACAGACACACACACTCTTAGAGAGAGTGAGAGGAGGGGTTCAGATCAGACCCTGATTCTCTCACACACACACACACACACACACACACACACACGCACACACACACACACACTCTTAGAGAGAGCGAGAGGAGGGGATCAGATCCGACCCTGATTCACACACACACACACACACACACTCTTAGAGAGAGAGCGAGAGTAGGGGTTCAGATCAGACCCTGATTCACACACACACACACACACACACACACACACACTCTTAGAGAGAGAGCGAGAGTAGGGGTTCAGATCAGACCCTGATTCACACACACACACACACACACTTAGAGAGAGAGTGAGAGGAGGGGTTCAGATCAGACCCTGATTCACACACACACACACACACACTTAGAGAGAGAGTGAGAGTAGGGGTTCAGATCAGACCCTGATTCACACACACACACACACACTTAGAGAGAGAGTGAGAGTAGGGGTTCAGATCAGACCCTGATTCACACACACACACACACACACACACACTTAGAGAGAGAGTGAGAGGAGGGGTTCAGATCAGACCCTGCAGGGCGGAGTGAGAGTCCCGTGGCTCCTCATAAGCGCTCCTCCCCTCGGTTCCCTTCTCTGGGACAGCCGTGCCGGAGAGCCGGCCCTCTGGAGGTCTGTGTGTATGTGTGTGAGTGTGTGAGTGTGTGTGAGTGTGTGTGTTTTCAGGCCCACTGGAGCCTCTGCGCACCCCGCCGCACACACACCTCATGGGAGCGCAATTAAGAGCTGTCTCTCCTGCCTGCCGAGCTGTGGAGGACTCCCTCCTCTATCCTTCCCCTTTTTTAATCAAATAAGCCTCCTCTTGAGGCTAGTCCTCGTTTAAAAAGTCGGCATGCAGGATTAGATTTTAATTATGGAGATGCAAAGACATGGCAAGCGAACATAATGAAGAGACAAGCAGAGATGTGAGGAGGGCATTGTTCTGGGCATGTGTGTGACTGTTATCACACACACACACACACACACACACACACACACACCTGTGTGTGGAACCGATGGACAGGTGTCTGCAATCATAAAAAGATATTCAAAATATATTCAGACATTTCTCACAGTTTATTCACTATAAAAGCTAATAAATTATGACGAACTCAGAGTTAAACTGAACAAACTCATCTTGATAATGTCAGATAACTTATGGGATGTAATGGATTACAATCAGCCAATCAGCTGTTAACTTTAACACAATTATAATACCAGCTCAACCAATGACCAATAAATGAACGATAGTGTCCTCACACACTAGTGAACATTTTATCTGTGCCTGAATCATTGCCGGTTAGACTATAAATTACACATAATATGATTTTTCTGTGTATGCCATAAAGATCTATTTTTTTATTAGTTGTCCAGTTCATAAGCTGTATTTTGAAGAGGGGGAATATCATGTTTAGAAACGTCTTCATTTATCTGGTAAACTGCTCCATCTGCAGGAAAAATCACCTCAACAACAGCAGCTCATTATGCACACACACACACACACACACACACACACACACACACACACACACACACACACACACCACACACACACACACACACACACTCAACACACACAATACACACTCAAGTGAATGCAGTTCCTATACACTGTTATAATGAGAGAGAGAGTGTGTGTGAGAGAGAGAGAGAGAGAGAGAGAGAGAGAGAGAGTGTGTGTGTGTGTGTGTGTGTGTGTGTGATGGGTAGGTTTAGGGGCAGTGTGTGTGTGTGTCTGTGTGTGTGTGTGTGTGTGTGTGTGTGTGTGTGTGTGTGTGTGTGTGTGTGTGTGTGTGTGTGTGTGTAGGCCTGTTGAGGGACATGTGGATGATGTGATTGACAGTCAGAAGCAGCTGTAGGAGCGACACTTCCCCGTCAGACTCTGATCAGTTCTGTTATTGCTGAACACATAAGCAGACCTTGACTCCTTCTCACCCCCACCTGCCGCTCACACTCCTAACATGGCCACACAGCACACTCCACACACACACACATACACACACTCACACACACACACACACACACACACACACACACACACACACACACACACACACACACACACACACACACACACACACACACACACACACACACACACACACACACACACACACACACACACACTGCCCCTAAACCTACCCATCACAGGAAACATCACTTAGTATGATTTATAAGATGTTTTCCTCATGGGAACCAAAAATATCCCCACAAGGACAAGCATTTCGGACATTGCCATCTTTGTGGGGACATTTTTTACCCATAATGTAGGATTTCCCAGGCCACTCACACACACACACACACACACACACACACACACACACACACACTCACACACACACACACACACATACACAGACTCTCTCACACACACACACACACACACACACACACAGACTCACACTCACACACACGCCAAGCAGGAGATCACAACGACATTCCTCACATCCCATGATGCCGTTCTCCTCCGCACTCTTTTGGCCCGTGTTCGTTCAGTTGTCTGAGCTAAAACCAGCTTCACACACAGCCTGCTGTCGTGCCGGAGAGCTGCAGATTATTTACGGCAGTCTGATGGCACATTACTCGGCTGTTTGTGAGAGCACATTTAAATCTGGCGAGTATGGGATGGCTGGCTATATTTGTAGCGCTGAGAATGGCCTTTGTTCAAACCAATTGTTCGCGACAGATAATGGGAGTCAAAGTAGAAACAATTTGTTCATGATTGTTGCATGCCGAACTATAGCCAAGTGATCGATTGCAACTCACATGATATAATGACAGCATTACAATGGACGGGTTCCATATACTATATATATATAAATTAAGTTGGTGCCTTAAATTTTTAAGTACAATCAACTTAAATTACATCTTATCGACAAATAATGAGTTAAATCTTGGATGGATGGATGGATGGATGGATGGATGGATGGATATTCAGGTGTACACTCAAAAAATGAATAAATGGATTATAACTACAGCATGAATATAATTTAGTATCATAAAATCCTATAAAAATATTAATTAAAAACATTATTGAACTAAATATATAGTTAATTTGTTACATATGTACTTACCATAAAATAAGAGTAAATGATGCATAATTACATGCAACTAACCATTAAACCAAACCCTGTAAGTACATGTACTTAATTAATATTTCTCAGAACTTAAATATATAATTACACTGTAACAACGACACCTTAAATAAAGCGAAACATAGATAGTTGCAATGAATTTGGAACATGTGAAGAATAAGTGATAAAAATGCAGTAAATGCGAGTCTGAGGTATACTGTTTTAAACTTTTAAACCTAAAACGAACTTCTCCGCTGTGACATTCTCAGACTCATATCTGAAGCCCTGTCTGTGAGCTGGTCAGAGCTGGACCGAGTACACAACTTAAAAGTAAAAGAGTAAAAGTAACAGTACTACTAGTTAAATATTACTCCGTTACAAGTGAAAGTTGTAAAAACAGATTTTTACTGAAGTAAAAGTACAGAAGTATTTGATTTCAAAAGTACTTAAGTATGAAAAGTTAATTTTCTTTTCTATGTCAGTGCATTATTTTATTATTATTGTTGTATAAATACACATTATGCCATCATGGTTTAAGCCAGTCAGTGATGCTCCATCTGACACACTAGCACACGACTAACTTAAACTCATTTAAATACTTGTAGAAAAGTTACAAAGCTCTTTATAAAGCGCTGTCACTTTAAGGCCGAATGCACGGATCCAATACACTGATACACATCTGATATTCTCACACTTTCCTCTTCTCTTTCTCCCAGACGTTTATATTTTTAATATTTTATAAGACATGCACCAAGTGTATGCCAACTAAACTAATCTTGACTTTTTTTAACATACTTTCAAAGTATGGCTATGGGTGCACACACTGTGCCTAAGAACCGTCTTCTTCCATTTTGCTATGAACTGATTCTTCTGAGTGTTCAAAAAAGTTGAGAAAATGTATATGACAATATAAGAAAGATTGCTGATAGACTGTCTGAAACAACAACAACAAAAAACCTTTTAAAGAAGAAAAAAATCTTTCAAAGCTGCGACAGAAACGACTTTCGACTTCGAGGACCTTGATGGAAATGTAGTGGAGTAAAAAGGACGATATTTGTCTTTCAGATGGAGTGAAGCTAAAGTCATAAGTTTACAGAAAAAATAATACTCCAGTAAAGTACAGATACTCAAGAAGTGTTCTTAAGTACAGGACTCGAGTAAATGAGCTGAGTGACTGTCCAGCTCTGGTCAAAAGTGTCTACTGATCACCAATGTACCAAACAATTAAAGTAATCTGTGTGAACATCTGACCAAACGCTCTGATGTGAGAAGCTGGCCGGCTTCACACGGTCTTTAAACGACACATTAGGGTGTAGAAGAGTCTTAGAGGGTTAGGGTGCTTCGAATGATCCTAAGATAGCAGAGCCCACACACACTCCGATCACATCACCGCGCATCTGTCCCAAAACAATAACCGCAGGGTGGCAGGACCCATTCTCTATATGGCAAGCATTCTTCTGTTGTGCCTCCTCTTTTGTCTAAACATAGAACAGGTGGGCCGTCAAGCCAATTGTGCCAATATATAGCTGGAAAGCCACGATGTTTGAGTGTCCCTCAGGCTTTTGAGACCAAGAACAGAGTCCAGAGAAGCTCTTCACAATGGTAGGCCTGCGTGTCTTTGCTTCGTCCTATCTTTACAGGGAACCGAATTGGTTTTGCACACTGCAAAAAAAAGCTTTTCTTACTTAGTATTTTTGTCTTTTTTTAGATGTTTGGACTGGAAACATCTTAAAACAAGAAACATTTACTAGACGAGCAAAAGTTATTGTCTTGTTTTGGGAAAAAATAACTCAAAATGAAGAGTTTTTGCTTAATATAAGATAAATAATCTGCAAATGGGGTGAGAAAAATAATCTTAAAACAACATTATATTACTCACCCCATTGGCAGATTATTTAGCTTATTTTAAACAAAAACTCTCTTCATTTTGAGTTATTTTTCCCCAAAACAAGACATTTTTCTTGTCTAGTAAATGTTTCTTAATTGTATGAATTTTTTGAAATTTTGACTAGAAACAAGACAAAAATACTAAGTAAGAAAAAGCATCCTCCATTGCACTTTATAACGTAAAATACAACATGCATGTTATATTTTACGTTAAGTGCATGCAGTGGAAGGTTTTGAGGGTTCATTGCATTGTTATATATTTGAAAAATGACCATTTTGATTAATGTGACTAGCATTGTCTGTTCCAGGAGTCAATATATCGTGTTTCATGATGAACTTGAATAGGGACAGCTCTCAATGTCAAACTTATTCAAATGTATTATGGCATACATCTTTGAGGGTCATGTCATTTTTGCATGAATTTGTAAGTTTTATGTGCTTCAAAATGACTTTTAAAGCCATCTAAATGATTCCCAGGCACCAAAGAAAGCCAAGAAGAAGGAAGCGGCCAGCTCCAATGTGTTCAGCATGTTTGAGCAGTCCCAGATCCAGGAGTTTAAAGAGGTGCCTCACTTACAGGATTCAATCACTTGCTTTACTTCGACGTATTTTTGGAGACTTACCTCTGTAAATCTGAATGCTTCTCTATAGGCTTTCACCATCATGGACCAGAACAGAGACGGCTTTATTGACAAAAACGACCTGAGGGACACATTTGCTGCTCTGGGTAAATGACTGTATAGTGTAATAATTATACTATGATCTGTCTGAATACTCCATTCTGATTGGCTGGAAGGTGTGAGATATAACCGTTAAATGCAAAAGTTGAATCACCGTTCTCTATTAACGGTGCAGTGTGTAGTATTTATGAGGCTCTATTGACAGAAGAGCAATATGATATACATAACTATGTTTTCAGTGGTGTATAAAGACCTCATATAATGAGCTGTTATGTTTTTATTACCTTAGAATGAGCCGTTTCTATCTACACACACTGAGGGTCACCTTACAGAGAAGTCGCCATTTTGCGCCGTCATGTTTCTACGGTAGCCCTAAATGGACAAACTGCTCTACAGTCACTCTCTGTCTCAGACAACGTTATTTTTGTCCCGTGTCAGCCACCGTAGCTTCTCTGTGCTTCGATAAGGAGGGGTGAGCAGTGGGTCATGCAATTCACAACCTCACCACTAGAGACCACTAAAACTTACACACTGCACCTTTAATGCGCTGTTTTCATTGAAGTGCGCACACAAATGCATGCATCACGTCGTCACTCACACAAACTTGTTATCAACGCTGTTCCGCGACTTAAAGTCATAAATTAGCTAAGCTACTGGATCACTACATTATATTTCTCAGCAATAAAGGGGTTATAATCGCTATTTTAAAGGCATAGCTTCGTTTTTAAATGGAAAGGGGGTGCTAACAAGACGCAGGTACGCATCTCTCTCTCTCTCTCTCTCTCTCTCTCTCTCTCTCTCTCTCTCTCTCTCTCTCTCTCTCTCTCTCAATTACTGATAATTTCAAATAAATTCTATAATTCATTTATTCAAATGAATGTAATCTCACGCACTACTTTACCTGTGTCTGATTCAAAGCGGGCGGAATGCTAGAGCCGTAACTGACGAAAATAACCGCCAGTTCTACCCTTTCCGGTCAAATATTGCGCTTTAAACATCAACAACAGCTTTCAGTTGTCAATATTGAAAAAATTACCACGGTATAAACTGGATAATCCACGGCTAGCTGTACATTATACTATTTTAATGCACTTCGCGGAGGCATCCACACGCTTCGCGTTGTGCGGTTCTTTGCCTCCACGTCGTGCCTTAAAGTGTTAGTTCACCCAAACATGAAAAAGGGTGAGGAATTTATGACAGAATTTTAATTTTTGGGTGAACTAACCCTTGAAAATAATTTAATGCTTAACTAGCTGTGGATTATCCCTTACTGACGGTCTCTGATACTTAAAGGTGTTTATCCTGTCGAACCAACAAGAGTATTGTTTCTAAGGATTACAGAGGCTCCGTACTGAATGCTGTGAAGCCTAAATGTCATTATAGCACAGATTCAGAAGATAAATTCATATAGAGCAGGCTCCAAACATCTAGTTTTTTGTTTGTTATAAATAATATAAATATTTTTATCATTACAAATCATATTATTAGCACAATGAGTTTTTTGTTGTTTTCAAAAACCCATATTTTTTTATGTGACCTCAGACTCTGCAAACTGCACCAAATTAGTATTTGTATCAGTAAGTGAACATGCAAAGTGTGTGTCTGTCGTTCATCTCTCCAATCCAGCTTCAGATCATATTACAGTATTTCTTGCAGTGAACATCTATAAACATTACAGTCGACTCTCATAGGAAGTGGCACTCTGTATTAATGTATATATCTGTGTGTGTGTGTGTTTGGCAGGACGTCTCAACGTTGGCAACGATGAGCTTGATGAGATGCTAAAGGAAGCCTCCGGCCCCATTAACTTCACCGTCTTCCTCACCATGTTTGGAGAGAAGCTCAAAGGCAAGAATCAAATTTATCAGAATTGAAATGATAATCATGCTAATGAGATGTAAATGCACAACTCAGCAGACATCAGGCACGCTGCATACTGATATATGGACTGTACAGTTTAGCTTCAGAAGCGTAGGCTTTTGAATGCAACCCCAAAAATTACTTAATTTGATAATTGAAGGGACAGTTCAGCCAAAAATGAAAATCCTGTCAATTACTCACCATTAAGTTGTACCAAACCTGTATGAATGTCTGAATACATTCTTTTGTGTTCAGACTTTCATACAGGTTTGGAACAAATTAAGAGCGAGTAAATAATGACAGAATTTCCATGTTTGGCTGAACTGTCCCTTTAAGGTTTTGACGTGTATACGAGTATATTTGGCTCATTGTTGCTACAGAATAATCAATAATCTGTTGCCGTTCTGTGACTGACAGGTACAGACCCCGAGGAGACTATTCTCAATGCCTTTAAGATCTTCGACCCGGAGGGCACAGGAATCCTTAAAGGAGAAGAGTACGTAGATTTACACAAACGATAGCACACGTCCAAAATGCACAGCATTGAATATATATATTTTTTTTTTCTCTCCTTCCAGGATTAAATATCACCTCATGTCCCAGGCTGACAAATTTACTGAGGCTGAGGTACTATACTTTTCTTTCTTCTGTCAGAGATGGTGGTGATGAACATGCATATTAATCAAGAACATTTTTACAAACTTTACCTAGGTCAACCAGATGTTCACAAACTTCCCCTTGGATGTGGCTGGCAACCTGGACTACAAAAACCTGTGCTACGTCATCACCCACGGAGAGGATAAGGAACAGGAGTAAAAACTACATTTCCCATGTGTCTCCACGTTTGTACATTTGTGTGTCGTCTTCTTCTGAAACTCTGTACCTGTGCCTTTTGTCAATAAAGAGATTTAAAAAACATATCAAAGCCTAGGAACTGTTGTTACTGGAGGGATTAAACTCGGCAAAATACTGTCAACTAACACCAAACTAACAAAACGAATAAATAAATAAATACAAACAAATACAATTTTATAAATATAAATTAAAAATTAAATAAATACAAATAAAAAAATCCATGAATTCAAATAATTAAATACCATTTCCCATAAAAACAAGAAACAAACTAATAAGAATTAAATAAAATAAAAAATAAAATAAATATAAATAAAAATAAAAAACATGAATACATATAATAAATAAATACTATTTCCCATTAAAACAAAACAAACTAATACAAAATAAAACAAATAAAAAATAAGTACAAATAAAAAATAAATAAATACATACATAAAATAAATACTATTTCTCATAAAAGTGTTATTTATAAAAGTCACAAAGTAAAATACTATATATATATATACACACTCAGGTCTGGAAAAAATTAAGAGACCACTTAACATTGAGAAATCCATTTTAATTTCTCTCTTAATTTGTTCCAGAGCTGTGTGTATATAATATATATATATATATACAGAGAGAGAGAGAGAGAGAGAGAGAGAGAGAGAGAGAGAGAGAGATACAAATAAACACAAATAAATAAATAATGTTTCCCATAAAAATTTTATTTAAAAAAGTCAGATACAAACAATCTCAGTGGTTCTCAATAACGTAAAGCATTACCGTGGGAAACTTTTTGAACACACACTTCAGACACTTTTTCTTTCTTAACACAACAACAAGGAAAAAGCCCAAGATTCGGAAAGATTTCGCTCCCTCCCGAGGGGATTACAAAAGCTCAAGCACAACAATAAGCTTAAAGCCACGCTGGCGTGTCGAACGGTGCGCTGCGAACAAGGTCAACAGGCCTTTTGTGTCTCTCTGGCTATTCACCACGACCCTATTAATAGCAGCCCTCGGTGCGTCCTGCCATTTTGGGTTTCCAGCGACTCAATGATCGGCTCCATGAATAAGAACAGGTGAGCAGAGGTGTAAACACAGCTCATTGTGCTAGACGTCGCAGACAAAGGCCTGAATTTGGTTTTAAACGTCTATTGGAGTGTATTTTTTGTTTGCTGTGAGCTTTGAGATGTGAATTGTTTTCATACAAAGCCACAGTTAAGACGGCTATATATAATAATGTGCTTGAGGTCACCTTAGGTCATCGATCAGAAAACAACTGGGTCACAAAAGTGACAACTGTGCCTTTTTAGTTTTCTGGAAAGTCTTTCTGACAATACATACATTTCCAGGTTGATAAAAACATTATTCATGCCACAAAGATCATTAAGAAGTGAATAGTGTAAAAATGCTGGGGGGTTTTTGTGTGTAAAATCAAGAAAAACATCTTTGGCGATCAATTACTCCAGATATCCTGCCATTCCTAAAACCACAATTTTACCATCATAAAGAAACACACTACAGTAAATACTAGAGGTGAAACGATACCCTCATGATATGATTTAATACATATCATGATACGATATTATTAACATGCGTTAAAAGGTTAACAAAAAAAGTTACTGTTGAATAAAATGCAAAATTTGGTATTACATTGGGTGTGGAAATTAATAGATTTGGTATTACATTGGGTGTGGAAATTAATAGATTTGGACTTGGTGCCGGAAACCTAATACACAGGACAATAAAAATATTCATGATTCTGAAGCTGAAAACAGAATTATTATAGACAAATATGCCACTGACCAGATATATTTAAAAATAATTCAGCCCACTTTTTAGTGGTAACAAGACATTTGGCATCAGGACACAAATATTCCTCTATTGCAATATTATACATTATATTCAACATGATAGAGCAGTTTAATGTAGTACTGACACTAAATCTCAGTTTTTTCCTCACATGGTAACTATTCATAGTACAATTGTCACCATCCACAATTCATATTGTTGCATTTTTGTACTGCGATATATTGTTACACCCCTAGTTAATACACACGTAAAGTTGACATTGATTGTCGATGCATGTTCCTGTGTTACTGTGAATGATTCATTGGTGTATGATATTCAGTCTTTGTCTTTATAATCTGTAATCAAGATCTGATAATATTTTTGTTCTGCTGACATTACTTGAATATTTCAAAACATTTGCAAAATGGTTTCGGTCTCAGGCCAGGGCCGTAACCACCATAGTCGTGGAGGTGTAATTACAGAATAATTACAAATGTCCAAATTATGCCACTCAATATTTAATATTGCTGCACTCCATCACACACCAATCTGTTTGATGCTAGGATGACAAAAGTCAAATGTTATAGTTTTAGGCTGGTCTGTTTCAGCGCTCATCACTGTCAGAATGAGTAAGATGATGGCCAATCAGATTAAAGAAGGCGGGGCTAACTGTTACAGCAACCAACCGTAATAGAGTAATGCTAACCACTTGACATATTTTATGAAAAATATTACATTATGTATGTAAATCATAACTGAATTTGACGTGACAGGAAACATTGTGCCTTTTTATATAATTGGCAGATGAAAAAAAGATTGAATGTGTGCATGTTTAAAAAATATATAGTCAAATAGTTCGTAACTACAACAGAACTGGAACTTTTACCGTTCTTATTGCATTTTCTTTATTTCCTGAAATCCCTTTTTTACTTTTAATAAATGTAATTACTTTAAAGGTGCTGTATGTAAGATTTTGACTGTACTAAAGCATAAAAATACCATGTTTGCAGATATTTAGGAAACAAGTCTCACATACGCATTTCTCAGAAAAATTCAGAATGTCTGTTTTCGTTTTGCGATAACACGCGTTGCCAGTTTAGCCAATAGTATTTCGACACCGCAGGTTGCCAGTTGGCAGAAAACAAAGCTTATTGCAACCATATAGCCAGCAAACAAACTGGGTCAGAGATCGTAGATTCTACCCGATTTAAAGCCTTGGCATCCGTTAAAACATCTCTATGAACGGAAGCACATTAAAACGCAGATAAATCAACTCATCATCACAGTGCGTGAGTCTCCTCGCCTTCTTTTCTCAATTGAGGCGCTCTTGTCATCAAACTGGCAACCCGCATGGGCATAGAGTCTGAGGAAGAAGGGGCGGGGCAAACTATATTTTTAAGTTGGACTGCAGTACCCATTTCAACCACGAGCTGTCATTCTTACATACTGCACCTTTAAATAAACCAGAGCCTACTCACTGCAGAGCCATTACCTCCAGCCCCTCCCCCCTCTGGAGCTCCAGCTCCTCCTCTCTTGACCTACTGTGGACATGATGGGTGGAGCTACATCCCCAAACCACACCTTAACCCTACCCTTGAAGGGTTAGTTCACCCAAAAATGAAAATCCTGTCATTAATTCCTTACCCTAATGTTGTTGGACACCCGTCAGACCTCCGTTCATCTTCAGACACAGATGAAGGTATTAGTGTTGAAATCCGATGGCTCAGAAAGGCCTTCATTGACACCAATGTCATTTCCTCTCTCAAGACCCATAAAGGCACTAAAGACGTCGTTACAAAGCCCATCTCACTACAGCGCCACTAAGAGGCCAGAATAGTTTTTGTGCCCAAAAAAACGAAATAACGACTTGTATATTGATGGCCGATTTAAAACAATGCCTCCTGAAGCTTCGAACGGTTATGAATCAGTGAATCGAATCAGCGACTTGATCATGATTCGGATCGCCAAAGTCACATGATTTCATCAGTTTGGCGGTTTGACATGCGAACAGAAATCATGATTCGATACGCTGATTCAAAATGCTTTAAGGCTTCAGGAAGCGGTGTTTTGAAATCGGCCCATCACTATACAAGTCATTATTTATTTATTTTGCGCACAAAAACTATTCTGGCCTCTTCATAAATGATTGTAGAGCTGCTGTAGTGAGATGGGCTTTGTAACGACGTCTTTAGTGCCTTTATGGGTCTTGAGAGAGGAAATGACATTGGTGTCAATGAAGGCCTTTCTGAGCCATCGGATTTCAACACTAATATCTTCATCTGTGTGTGAAGATGAACGGAGGTCTGACGGCTGGCCAACCACAGGAGGAATTAATGACAAAGTTTACATTTTTGGGTGAACTAACCCTTTAACCCCATCTCTCCACCCATTAAACATGTTAAGCTTCACCCTCTGCAGCGAGCACTACTTGAAATAAATCAATAAGCCCAATAACCTGGTTACAGCCTTGTCTCAGTCTCCATTCTGGTAATTAACGCCCACTTTTCAACAATCCAATCAATTCCCGATAGATAAAATAAAGGCCCGCCCTTGAAATACATCACATTACAGAAGTTGAATGGGTTGTGAATGGCAATGAAAATGTTTTTAGACGGAAATATACCAAATACACAGTTAATAAAATAGAAAATATCAGTGCCACGCTGAGGGATCTGTCCTTCAGAACAACAGACAGGAGAGAAAGGTATTTTAGTTATTCATTCTTCATACCAATAGTTCGGCTACTCTGTGTCCGAGGAAAGAGGAGAGGACGGTCGGGCCGTGCCAACACTTTTAGCATTTCCAGCTAGCATGAAGTCTGCCAGGAGATCTATTCCAGAACCAGAGTCCAACAGAGTATCTGGGCAGGATGATGAAGGAAAGAAACAAAAATAAAGTTGCATAACCATGTATGCATCTAAAAATAAATGGTTGAGTGTATATTTATGGTCCTCTGATGTCATTTTTATCCATAAAAGCAATTCATCCTCAAAGTCATTACTAAATAATTGCTGCAGACGCCATGCACTGAGATCATAACGGCGCTCTGGAACCCAACTGCTCTCTAGTTATAACCTATAACTGGAAATCTAGATTAATATAAGGCCATAATTCTCACCATGAATGCCAATCATGTGTTCTAGAATGAGAACCCTCTCGGCCAGAATCTTCAGCGCTTCCCTCAACTGCTGCACCTGTGAGAAGATGTGAATAAATAATCATAAAACTGCACATACAAAACTCTCACAATGATTTGTGCGTTTTCCTCACCTCTCCTGGAGTCTCTCCCGGCTCACCCTTAGAACCTGGAACACCCTACTCACAACATAAGATAAGAATAAAATTCATTTTATAATCATACATACATACATATATAAGTATATACACCGATCAGGCATAACATTATGACAGGTGAATAACACTGATGTTCTCTTCCTCACGGCTCCTGTTAGTGGGTGGAATTGAACATTTTGTCCTCAGAGTTGATGTGTGTGAAGCAGGGGAAATGGGCAAGCGTAAGGATTTGAGCGAGTTTGGCCAGATTGTGACGGCTAGACGACTGGGTCAGAGCATCTCCAAAACTGCAGCTCTTGTGGGCTGTTCCCGGTCTGCAGTGGTCAGTATCTATCAAAAGTGCTCCAAGGAAGGACCAGTGGAGAACCGGCCACAGGGTCATGGGCGGCCAAGGCTCATTGATGCACGTGGGGAGCGAAGGCTGGCCCGTGGGGTCCGATCAAACAGACGAGCTACTGGAGCTCAAACTGCTCCAGAAGTTAATGCTGGTTCTGATAGAAAGCTGTCAGAATACCCAGAGCATCTCAGTTTGTTGCGTATGGACCAGTCAGGGTGACCTCTGACCTCTGACCCCGCTGAAAGCACCAACAGTGGCACGTGAGCATCAGAACTGGACCACGGAGCAATGGAAGAAGGTGGCCTGGTCTGAGGAATCACGTGTTCTTTTACATCACGTGGATGGCCGGGTGTGTGTGTGTGTGTGGCTTACCTGGGGAACACATGGCCCCAGGATGCCCTATGGGAAGAAGGCGAGCAGGGGGAGTAAAAGGTGACCAACACAATATTTGGAAGGTCGTCCCAATATTATGCCTGATCGGTGTGTATATATATATATATACATGATTAAATGTAATTATCTTTATTATAATAATGAAATGCATTGATTTAAAAAATATATATAATGCAGTCCAGTATGTGCACTCACAGGCTGCCCTTGCTTTCCTGTTTTTCCAGGTGGACCCTTTGAAAATAGTGATACAACCTAATTAGCTCAACAACAAAAAAACATCAAATTTTTATCCAAAATGCTAAATGTATAGGATTAAGATGTAGGTCTTTATTGGTGACTCACTCTTTCTCCTGGATCTCCTTTGGGTCCCTGGTCACCTGGTGTGCCTGAAAAGCTTACGGCAGCCTATGATGAATAAGAAATAAAATAAGTATACTTACATATTCATATGTATTGTTCAATTGTTTTTTTCCTTATACAAACTGTAAATCCATACTATAGTGCGTGCATTTTCTGCAAAAGTGGATTCAGACACACCATAAGAGCTCCTGCGCCGTGAGCTCAGATCGGTAAAATAGGGCCCTAAATATATTCTGAATTCAATTTATTCTAAAATATAATCCAAACACATTCCATAATGACAAAGATGCCTTACGTTGCTCCCCGGGGCCCCTGGGTGTCCAGGCGGTCCAGCAGGGCCTGTTCAACACATGCGGACAGAAGATTAAATGTGACGAAGATGGCAGGGGAAACTGTTGAGAATGTTCTGACAATACAACTGACTGAGCAACTTCGACAGAACAGGAGCTATCTAGAATCTAGCGCAGTTATAGGACTCTGAGCTGCAGGAGGGCTCGCTCTGGAAGAAGCCTGATTCCCTCGGCCATTACATATCTTAACAACAGACATCGCTGAGTGTTATCTTGCCTTTTTTGTATTATGTATTATATATTGTTGTGTTTTTTTGTTGTTGTTTTTGTTTGTTTGATTGTGTTAAACAAGTGCAGTGCTGTGGAAAAGAATTTCCCTCTTGGAGACAATAAAGTTAAAGGGTTAGTTCACCCAAAAATGAAATGTCTGTCATTAACTCCTCTCCCTAATGTCGTTCCACACCCGTAAGACCTCCGCTCATCTTCACACACAGTTTAAGATATATTTAGTCCGAGAGCGTATGCACACTATACTGTCCATGAGAAGGAAATGCTGAATAAAGTCGTAGTTTTTGTTATTTTTGGACCCAAATGTATTTCTGATGCTTCAAGAGACTATAATTAACCCACTGATGTCTCATATGGACTACTCTGATGATGTTTTATTCCCTTTCTGGACATGGACAGTATAGTGTGCATTCACTTGCATACGCTCTCGGACTAAATATAAAATATCATAAACTGTGTGTGAAGATGAACGGAGGTCTTACGGGTGTGGAGCGACATTAGGGAGAGGAGTTAATGACAGACATTTCATTATTGGGTGAACTAACCCTTTAAGGTTAATACCTGGTGGACCGGGAGGGCCGGAGGGCCCGGGGGGACCAAGGAAAGTCTGCAGGTCACGATAGCCCGCAAAGTCACCCTCCGCATCTGAAACATCTGAGAAATGATGATACTAAAACAAATCAGATGTACTATAATAAATACATGCACATATCATAGCCAACAGCTGATCATTAACGCGGCAACAGGAAATGTAATGAAATGTAACAATGTGATCTGAGCTGTACTGCTGTTCTGTTCAGCAGGATTTGTTGCTCAGGTTCTGTTTTGGGTTATCCAGACTCATGCTTCACAGACTGCTAACAAATGACTCTGATTAACTGCTGACAGACAGAAGCCAAACAGACTCTAAAGAGAGCCAGAGCTCGGAGCGCTTCATCACAGCGGAGGCTGCTCAAGGGCTGCCATCTCATGGTCACTTGGAGAATAACAGCTCAAAGGGTTCGGCTCCTACAAATCATTTACTTACAACGTACAATAACTGCACATAATGCACATAATGTAATAACTATTACATTATTATTGTAATCAAATATTCATAATATAATTTTTCAAAACATAATAAAATCTTGAGCTCATAATGTATTTAAAATAAAATTACATTATGAGAAATAATGTAAAAAACGTCAATTTTCATTATTGTAACAGCTTTTATTTTAAACCATTAAACATATTAGTATCCCCTTACAGTACATTTTTAAAAATCTTAAACTACCTGCAAACTAAGCTAAATGCAACAGATTTAAATACTCATGCTATTATTTATTTATATATTATTATTATTATTAAATAAAGCATTGGTATTCCTTTACAGTAAAATGTAAAAGTCTTAACCTGCCTACAAAATCCCCCAGATTACTGATACTACTGCGAGTGATAGTAGTAGTTTAAAGGGGCAAACGTTCTGATTTTATTTATTTATCTGGCTTTAGATTTTTAAAAATGTACTGTAAGGGAAAACTAATATTTTTGTTTTAAAAGCTATTACAATAAAGAAAATATGACATGTTTTTGGTAAGTTTATAATGCAATCATTTTCTCATAATGTAAAAATTGTTATTACATTATGAGCTCAAGATTTTATTACATTTTGAGAAAATTATTATATCAAACATTTGATTATAATAATAATGTAATACTTATTACACTGTGGGCAGTTATTACATTATGAGTTGCTACACATATTCAATTTCTTATTGTCTTTGACTCAATCATGCATGATTTAAATAGCGTTTAAATAACGTCTCGACAGTGAACAGCGTGTGTAACGTGGACTGTTGTACTCACGTCCTCCATGTTGTTTAGCCATTAGAGTGAAAACATCTCCCCTGATGGAGAATGGCGAGGCTGCAGTCGGCCCCGGCGGCCCCTGAGGGCCTCTTTCTCCTGGGGGCCCTCGCAGCCCTTGAGGTCCTACAGAGATCAGGAGGAAGCAGGAGATCTGTGAGTCTGACTGCTTTAATATTCCCAGTGCAGGTAAAGAGCCTGTTCTTACCTCTAGGGCCAACAGGACCGGGTTTACCAGAAAACCCCATCGCTCCTAAAGGTCCAGGAGGCCCCGGGGGACCTGGGGGCCCAACAGGTCCTGGGAATAGAAATGAACCAGTCTAATAATGGCAATATAAAAAAAAACTAAAAGATTTAAAATATATATATTTATAAATTTGTATGTATTTTATATGTTTGTAGATTACACTATATAATGTTTTGTTTTATTATGTGAAAAAAAAAAAGATAAAAGTAACACAGTTAAATATCATATTAAATAATCACGCATACTAATGATTAAATTATATGTTTTGTTTTATTATGTGAAAGAAATTAAAAAATAAAATAAAGCAGATAAATATCATATGAAATTACGCATCCTAAAGATTATATTATTTAATGTTTTGTTATATTATATGAAAATAAAATAAAAGGTAACAGATACATATCCTGAAATTAAACATCCTAAAGATTTAATGTTTTGTTTTATAATGTGATTTTTACAAAAAAAAAAAAAAAAAAAAGATAACTATATGAAATTACACATCCTAAAGATTATATTATTTAATGTTTTGTTATATTATATGAAATAAATAAATAAATAAAATAAAAGAGATACTATCATATGCAATTATGCATCCTAAAGATTATTATATATTTTTTTTTTATTATTTTAAAATAATAAAGAAATAAATAAATAAAATAATAAAACATAATAATAAAATAAAGCAGATAAATATCATATGAAATAATTACACATCCTAAATTTTATTTTATATGTTTTGTTTTATTATGTGAAACAAACAAACAAACAAACAAACAAAAATAAAATAAAACATCATATGAAATAATTATGCATCCTAAATATTAAATTATTTGTTTTGTTTTATTATGTGAAAATACAAACAAACAAACAAACAAATAAATAAAAATAAAATAAAACAGATAAATATCAAATGAAATAATTATATACCGTATATGTTTTGTTTTATTATGTGAAAAATAAACAAAAACAAAGAAAAGAAAAGAAATAAACGTATTCATACTAAAGATTATATATATTTTTTGTGTTTGTTTTATTATGTGAAAATAAAATAGAAAGTAACAGATAAATATCATGAAATTACGCATCCTAAAGAACAGTTTAGTAAAATATGCGTAATTTTCTCTCACCTGGTCGGCCAATGGCATTGGGCGTTATCGGTGAGGGGTGTGCCCTGTCCACCTCATTATCAGCTGTTCTTTCAGGTGATTGGCTGGACAGAGAGAGAGGCGGCGCCTCGGCATCTCTCAGTAACATTATCTGTTTAAAAAGAAAAAAACGCACTCTTTCCATCTCAACTTAAATGGGAAAGTTTAATAGAAGAGGTTTCTGACATTACCTGAGCTTCAATGAGGCTCAAGCGCTGTTTGACGTCAGCATAACCACTACAGTCCATGCACTCTGAGGGATGAACACACAAAAGAGATGTTAAGAGGTGCGGACGCTACAATTATGATCCAAATTATTCAAATAAATATACAAATAAAATGAATTAATTAGGTCTTATTTAATTCTATAAACTATAATACTGATCTGCCAACATTGTCGCTATATGATAAATTAAAATAAGCAAGAACGACTGTACAGCCAAATCTAATTCTGTTGCAATATTATCCTGTTTATCTCTGTGAAGCTGCTTTAAAACAATCGGCATTATAAAAGCACTATTTAAATAAAGATGATTGATTGATTGATTGATTGAGGTAATGTGGTGTGACAGCAGAGAAAGGGGGATTTTTAACCATAAAAAGTGATACAGCACAGAGTGAATAGATTAAGCCAATGCTATAAATCTCTCAGCCATCTGTTGAGTCACAAGTCAAATCTATGATTTAAAAGTTTGCTCCGTTTTTGCAATATTACTCACACTGATCTGAATGAGGTTTGAACGTAACAGAGACATTCATTCATGCTGTACTTAAAATAGCAAGGATCCTTCCAGAGTCGCTGGCTTGTCGTCCAAAAATGAAATCAATCCCGAAACCTCAGTGTGAAACCAAAATAACAGTCAGTGTTGTTTGGTGAACATTGAGAACTTGTTAGAGACACTAAATGAGTTCAGTCACATCCCTCTCTGGGGCAGGATAAGGAACAGGAAAACCAGACACTGGCGAGCCGTGGTTTTCAAAAAGCATGGAAACCTAGAGAAGGGAAAATATCTCACTCTGGGTTTCCCCAAAATCCACCTTTCTCGTTTGAGAGGACCTGAAGAAACCACACGGTCTCTGTGGACGAAGAGCATCTGCCATTTGGCATGAAATGAGATAAAGATGAATGGCAGCTAATCCCTCTGTGGTGAAATTGGGAATGTGAAACATATCAAAATTTAACATTAGTACAAAATGTAACAATATTCAGAAAAAAGAAAGTGCTGGGGAAGCTACTTGACCCATCAAGGCATGGACTCCACTAGACCCCTGAAGGTGTGCTGTGGTATCTGACACCAAGATGTAAGCAGCAGATCCTTTAAGTCCTGTAAGTTGCAAGGTGGGGCCTCCATGGATCGGACTTGTTTGTTCAGCTCATCCCACAGATGCTCGATTGGATTGAGATCTGGGGAATCTGGAGGCCGAGTCGACGCCTCAAACTGGTTGTTGTGCTCCTCAAACCATTCCTGAAGCATTTGTGCTTTGTGTCAGGAGCATTATCCTGCTGGAAGAGCCACAGCCACCAGAATACCGTTTCCATCAAAGGCTGAACATGGTCTCAGCAATGCTTAGGTAGGTGGAGCGTGTCATAGTAACATCCACATGGATGGAGGACCCAAGGTTTCCCAGCAGAACATTGGCCAAAGCATCACACTGCCTCCGCCGGCTCGCCTTCTTCCCATAGTGCATCCTGGGGCCATGTGTTCCCCAGGTAAGCCACACACACACACAACCGGCCATCCACGTGATGTAAAAGAACACGTGATACCTCAGACCAGGCCACCTTCTTCCATTGCTCCGTGGTCCAGTTCTGATGCTCACGTGCCACTGTTGGTGCTTTCAGCGGGGTCAGAGGTCACCCAGCCTTCGCTCCCCACGTGCATCAATGAGCCTTGGCCGCCCATGACCCTGTGGCCGGTTCTCCACTGGTCCTTCCTTGGAGCACTTTTGATAGATACTGACCACTGCAGACCGGGAACAGCCCACAAGAGCTGCAGTTTTGGAGATGCTCTGACCCAGTCGTCTAGCCGTCACAATCTGGCCAAACTCGCTCAAATCCTTACGCTTGCCCATTTCTCCTGCTTCTAACACATCAACTCTGAGGACAAAATGTTCACTTGCTGCCTAATATATCCCACCCACTAACAGGAGCCGTGATGAAGAGATCATCAGTGTTATTCCGGTCATAATGTTATGCCTGATCAGTGTATATTAAAATACAAAAAAATCTGTTATATTTAAATTGTAATTTTACAAAGTTACTGTCTTTACTGTATATTGATTAAATAAAGCATTAAAGACTTCCTTTAAAAAAATTGTTTACACTACATTTAATTAACTACATGTACTTATAATGTTAAATATCCTGTTTTTACTATAGTAACTGCATGTAACATAGGTAAAAATTACACAGCACCAGTGTTTCTCTGTAAAACTGAATGAGAAAAAAATGTAGAACACGACTAGATTTAATCCATCGGGAACTAAACACCGCTAAAATAAAGAAACTAACCACCTTAATTTTTATGACTGGTTGAAACGGTAAGGAACTATGGAAGCCCGTTTCCGCAAATAAATTAAAAAATGAGAAGAGTAATTTTGACTTTTCTCTCTCACAATTGCCTGATATGAAGTCACAATTCTGACTTTATATCACAGAATTCTGAGATTAAAAAAAAGTGTTTTTATTTTTTTATTTAGTGGCGTAAACGGGCTTCCATAAGGAACAGAATATTACATTTGGATTAAAAGACATAAAATACCTCACATTCAAATGAACCACTAAAATAAACCAGACTTCCACTATTTTAAAAACATCTAAACTCACTGGACAATCCTTACTTCTAATTTCTTCCATTGAGCATCTAGACCAGATTCATCATCTGCTCTCAATTGACTTAAATACAAAACTAAAGGCCACAAGCCAGTCACAGTGTCATCAGGAACAGTCTGGAAGCCTCATGAAGGCACATTAGCTCATCCCATGAAGTGCAAAGGAACAAATTTGTCACAGCTCACCACAATATACACATCCAACAGAGCAGAACAGTTGACATGTCTCCGTTTTTCATGCTGGAAAGCCATAAGGACTGCTTTAAAGGGATAGTTGTCCCAAAAATGAGCCTGTGATGTTGATCTGCTGACCCCCAGGGCGTCCGAGATGTCGGTGTGTTTGTTTCTTCAGGAGAACACAAATGAAGATTTTTAACTCAACCGTTGCTCGTATAATGCATGTCAATGGGGTGTATTTCTATGAGAGTAAAAACACACAGACATACGAATCCATATTAAACCCTGAGGCTCGTGAAGACACACTGATGTCTTAAAACATGAAACAAGCGATTTCTGTGAGTATTTAAAGGTGCACTATGCAACTTTCCGTCCACTAGAGGGCGCCTATTTAAAACAAAGGTGTAGTTTGATGACGCCAAGTGTGAGCGCAGTATCTTGGGACATGTGGTCTTCACCTCACAGCCGGTGGACAATAGGACTCGGGCAGAAATCTTGTTGATGGATGCGGTTATTAACATTACTGTAGTGAAGCAGAGCAAGACCGAGTGTTGTGGAGCTGCTGGAGCGATTGTTACACACACACGGCTCGCGAGTACCAGGACTTTTATTATGACGGGACGGGAGACAGTCGCCGGGCGCTCACACTTCCGCTTTTTCCAGTCAGGTAAAGCAGCTCTGTTTTTCATATTAGATACATTTAAGTGTGTTTAAAATGATGTTATGACGTTTACTCTGTGCGTTCGCTCGGCGCTGCTGTGATATGTTCACACTGCTAATAGTAAAGCGCTTCTGCAGAATAAAACTGAGGGTACCACGGTTTGGTTGAATGAGGCATCTATATATATCTATGATCATGCCGGGTTTCTGACCTTCTCCAGCGGAAGTAATGGCGATGGGAATACTAGATGAGATTCGGCTGCGATGAGGTAAAAAAAAAAAAATTGTGTTTCTGGTAGAAAGCGATCTTAAGACATCAATGTGTCGTCACGAGCCACAGGGTTTGATGTCAGTATGTCTGTGTGTTTTTTACTCTCATAGAAATACACCCCATTGACATGCATTATACGAGCAACAGTTGAGTTAAAAATCTTGGTGCTGGTATGCTGGTAGGATGCATTTCCTCTTTATCTGTGTATGGCACTAGTTCTGTAATATTTACTTTGCAGGGGCTCCATGGCACTGGATGATGATGGATGACAGAAGGCTGTGTGCAAGTCAAAGCGCTGCTGAAGTCTGGCAGACTATGAAAAAGCAGAATGAAATGTTCAGCTGTCTGACATGCCTGTTCTGCTTGTGCCGTAACGCATGGCTCGGCTGGATACCGAACTGCTCTCAGATCAGCGGACAAATGAACGTCGGGATATTCTGGAAAAACTCCCGACGGATGAGCAGTAAAGAAGAGCAACACAATGAGATCTGCAGATGCTGGACCATTATGTTTTTTGCAGATGCAAGGGAAGGCTTAAAGGGATAGTTGACCCAAAAATGAGCCTGTGATGTTTATCTGCTGACCCCCAGGGCGTCCGAGATGTAGGTGTGTTTGTTTCTTCAGGAGAACACAAATGAAGATTTTTAACTCAACCGTTGCGGTTTGCAAGTCATAATGCATGTGAATGGGTAACAATTCTATGAGATAAAAAAAACCCACATGCTTAGAGAACATGCACAAAAACCTGCACACCACACCATACCTGGAGGAGGAATACAGCGCGGCCCCTTTAAGAGATGCGCGTCTCCCATTGAATTGCCAGTATTTTGTGTGTGTATGCAGAACTGCGCCGCGATTCACACGAACAGTGTGAGAAACACGGACTTGGAGCACTTTTGTTTAGAAAAGTAAACTGCGTATTCGTTTTGGCCGATTGCAATGTATTTAGTTCAATAAAACCTGTAATGTAAGCGGTAATGGTGTTAATGATTTACCTCAGATATGAGCGAGTGAGCTTCAGTGCATCGCGCTCAGACTGCAGAGGTGCTCGTGTAAAAATCAGGACGCAGCGAATAATTGATCAAAGTGCAGAAAAGTTGCGGTGATTGGTCAAAATTGCGAGTCGCACTGGATTTTCTGTAACGTCCTTGTCATCTGCTACAGCTGAAGTGTCCAGCGAAGCTGCTGTAGCTTTAGGGGCAGGCTTCCGAAAACACTCAAAGAGTCAAAAACGTTAGTGATTCGCAATCGCAACCACAGTCTATGTTCGCAACACAGACGTGGTGAATTTATGAATGAAAGTTCTGTCACAAAACGATATTGTTACGTATCCTCACGCTTTTTTTAGTGGGTATACGGAAATCCTTGTCCTTTCCTAGTGGGTATACGGCGTATACCTGCGTATCACATAGACTACACCACTGTTTTTACCTCATATCAGACGAATCTCGTCTAGTGTTCCCATCCGCTATCCATCTGGTGAGGCCAAACTGAAACGGTCATAGATATATATTATGTAGATGCCTCATTCGGCAGATCCGCGCAGGCACTAACGACAAATCTACATAATATATGATCGCGCAGGTTTGACCTCACCAGACGGAAGTAATAGCCGATGGGAACACTAGATGAGATTCGTCTGATATGAGGTAAAAAAATAACAAAAATACTGTTGTGTTTCTCACAGAAACCAAACGGTTCGTGTCTTAAGACATCAATGTGTCATCACGAGCAGCAGGGTTTTGTGCACGTTGTCTAAGCATTAGTGTTGTCAAAAGTATCGACCTCGATACTAAATCGATACTGAAATGTTAAAAATGTGACGCTTTGAGCACTGTTGAGTGACATCGTAAACACCTCTGACTGGCCATTGTGCTCACGAGCTCATCAAATAGGTCTGTGATTGGCTACTACGATCAGCGCTTCACAAACATGCTGTAAAAATACATCAATGACGCTTTTCTCAGAGCGCTTGCACAGACAGACAGAGCGTTTGAATGCAGGCGTCTTTTAGCCTACCGGTCCGCTGATCGACGCTTGCTTGGGCTTTCAAACGCTCCTGTACTTCCATGTTCTTTCAAACCGCTGCTGTGCGTTGATCATAGCCAATCACAGACACATCCGATGAGCATGTGAGCCAATCAGCCAATGAACACTGGCCAGTCAGAGGTGTTCACGATTACAGCTCAACAGCGCTCGAAGCGTCACATTTTTAACATTTCAGTACCGATCTAGTATCGAGGTCGATACTTTAAGCACTACTTAAAGACTAAACACTACTAAGCATGTTTTTTTTTTACTCTCATAGAGTTGTTACCCATTCACACCATTATATAACTGGCAAAGTGCAACGGTTGAGTTAAAAATCTTCATTTGTGTTCTCCTGAAGAAACAAACACACCTACATGTTGATGCCCTGGGGGTCAGCAGATAAACATCACAGGCTCATTTTTGGGACAACTATCCCTTTAAACACTTTTGGAACTAGCACAATGATTTTATTTGATATTTTAACCAACATGGTTAATAAAGTTATGCAAACTCGTGCCAGCGCAGACATCAGTGATGTGTTGATGTACCAAACCAGAGTGCGACTCAAGAAGAACAAATACACAAATCACACACACAGCTGACCACATGAAGACTCCCCTCCCATTCACACATTCTGGCAGAGACGGATGGGGCTTTCAGAGATTATGAAGACATGGGATACTTCTGCCTGCGTGAATGCAGTTTATAAAGGGGTTTATTGGTAAAAATGTGATGCAATGAATCGGTTTCATACAGAATTGGGATAAACTGGATTACCAGATCTACAGATTGTGCGTCATCAACTAAGTAAAAGCAACCCAAGTGCTGGGTTATACACTGTAAAAAAAAAAAAGTAAAAAAGTAAGTAACCTGGTTGCCTAAAATTTTTGAGTTTATTGAAATTAAAAATTTGAGTTGATACAATGAAGGAAATTGGTTAAATAAATAGAAACTCAAAATATTATTGTATCTAAACCACATAAAAAATGTGATAAATCACTGCGTCATCAAAAATAAAACACAACTACCCAATATGCTTACAACATCTTTTAATAATATCTGAATAAAAATTGTTGATTTTCAAAAATGTTCATTTTCAATTAATTCTTCTCTTCAATGAATTTTAAGGCAACCAGGTAACTTATTTTTTAAATACTTTTTTTACAGTGTAGGAAAGAACACATGTTGGGTTAATTTCACCCATCAAACTGGGTTGTTTGATTAATCCAGACTAACAGGTTGAGTTAACACAGCACAGTTGATTACATTTTACTATAATACTAGCTTATTTTTATTTTTACTTCATACATGAATTAATGTCGTTTTACTCGTAATGTTTCACTCATGGCCGAAATATCGATTGACTGACTCCATAAACAATCATTGTACAGTTCTGAGAACATATTTTAACATCATTAGTATTTATATTCTGTATCGTTTTTAATGAAATCTTAACATTTTATGCAAGGCATCAGGCGTTTCCATCACACAAAAATACCGACATGACACTTGTTTAGGGGACTCATGTTGCTTTATGCTTTGCACAATAATGAATTATAGATAAAATAAAATGTACACAAACCTGTATTTTACCAAAGACACACTAATTTGACAGAGCTGCACTGCTGTCTCCTGAAGAGGTCACAAAAAGCCTGGGATAAATAACACAAGCCCTGCATCTGACCCAGGATCTGAGTAACACAAAAACTACCCAAACACTGGGTTGTTACGTCTGACCCAGGATCTGAGTAACACATATACTACCCAAACACTGGGTTATACGTCTGACCCAGGATCTGAGTTACACAAAAACTACCCAAACACTGGGTTGTTACGTCTGACCCAGGATCTGAGTAACACATAAACTACCCAAACACTGGGTTATACGTCTGACCCAGGATCTGAGTTACACAAAAACTACCCAAACACTGGGTTTTCACGTCTGACCCAGGATCTGAGTTACACAAAAACTACCCAAACACTGGGTTGTTACGTCTGACCCAGGATCTGAGTAACACATAAACTACCCAAGCACTGGGTTATACGTCTGACCCAGGATCTGAGTTACACATAAACTACCCAAACACTGGGTTATGTCTGACCCAGGATCTGAGTAACACAAAAACTACCCAAACACTGGGTTATACGTCTGACCCAGGATCTGAGTTACACATAAACTACCCAAACACTGGGTTATGTCTGACCCAGGATCTAAGTAACACAAAAACTACCCAAACACTGGGTTGTTACGTCTGACCCAGGATCTGAGTAACACAAAAACTACCCAAACACTGGGTTGTCACGTCTGACCCAGGATCTGAGTAACACAAAATCTACCCAAACACTGGGTTGTTACGTCTGACCCAGGATCTGAGTAACACAAAAACTAACCAGACACTGGGTTGTTACGTCTGACCCAGGATCTGAGTAACACAAAAACTAACCAAACACTGGGTTGTTACGTCTGACCCAGGATCTGAGTATCAAATAAACTACCCAAACACTGGGTTGTTACGTCTGACCCGGGATCTGAGTAACACAAAAACTACCCAAACACTGGGTTGTTACGTCTGACCCAGGATCTGAGTAACACATATACTACCCAAACACTGGGTTATACGTCTGACCCAGGATCTGAGTAACACAAAAACTACCCAAACACTGGGTTGTTACGTCTGACCCAGGATCTGAGTAACACATAAACTACCCAAGCACTGGGTTATACGTCTGACCCAGGATCTGAGTTACACATAAACTACCCAAACACTGGGTTATGTCTGACCCAGGATCTGAGTAACACAAAAACTACCCAAACACTGGGTTATACGTCTGACCCAGGATCTGAGTAACACAAAAACTACCCAAACACTGGGTTGTTATGTCTGACCCAGGATCTGAGTAACACAAAAACTACCCAAACACTGGGTTATACGTCTGACCCAGGATCTGAGTTACACATAAACTACCCAAACACTGGGTTATGTCTGACCCAGGATCTAAGTAACACAAAAACTACCCAAACACTGGGTTGTTACGTCTGACCCAGGATCTGAGTAACACAAAAACTACCCAAACACTGGGTTGTCACGTCTGACCCAGGATCTGAGTAACACAAAATCTACCCAAACACTGGGTTGTTACGTCTGACCCAGGATCTGAGTAACACAAAAACTAACCAGACACTGGGTTGTTACGTCTGACCCAGGATCTGAGTAACACAAAAACTAACCAAACACTGGGTTGTTACGTCTGACCCAGGATCTGAGTATCAAATAAACTACCCAAACACTGGGTTGTTACGTCTGACCCGGGATCTGAGTAACACAAAAACTACCCAAACACTGGGTTGTTACGTCTGACCCAGGATCTGAGTAACACAAAAACTACCCAAACACTGGGTTGTTACGTCTGACCCAGGATCTGTGTAACACAAAAACTACCCAAACACTGGGTTGTTACGTCTGATCCAGGATCTGAGTAACACAAAAACTAACCAAACACTGGGTTGTTACGTCTGACCCAGGATCTGAGTAACACAAAATCTACCCAAACACTGGGTTGTTATGTCTGACCCAGGATCTGAGTAACACAAAAACTACCCAAACACTGGGTTGTTATGTCTGACCCAGGATCTGAGTAACACAAAAACTACCCAAACACTGGGTTGTTATGTCTGACCCAGGATCTGAGTAACACAAAAACTACCCAAACACTGGGTTGTTATGTCTGACCCAGGATCTGAGTAACACAAAATCTACCCAAACACTGGGTTATACGTCTGACTCAGGATCTGAGTAACACATAAACTACCCAAACACTGGGTTGTTATGTCTGACCCAGGATCTGAGTAACACAAAATCTACCCAAACACTGGGTTGTTATGTCTGACCCAGGATCTGAGTAACACAAAAACTACCCAAACACTGGGTTATACGTCTGACCCAGGATCTGAGTTACACATAAACTACCCAAACACTGGGTTATGTCTGACCCAGGATCTAAGTAACACAAAAACTACCCAAACACTGGGTTGTTACGTCTGACCCAGGATCTGAGTAACACAAAATCTACCCAAACACTGGGTTGTTACGTCTGACCCAGGATCTGAGTAACACAAAAACTAACCAAACACTGGGTTGTTACGTCTGACCCAGGATCTGAGTAACACAAAAACTAACCAAACACTGGGTTGTTACGTCTGACCCAGGATCTGAGTATCAAATAAACTACCCAAACACTGGGTTGTTACGTCTGACCCGGGATCTGAGTAACACAAAAACTACCCAAACACTGGGTTGTTACGTCTGACCCAGGATCTGAGTAACACAAAAACTACCCAAACACTGGGTTGTTACGTCTGACCCAGGATCTGTGTAACACAAAAACTACCCAAACACTGGGTTGTTACGTCTGATCCAGGATCTGAGTAACACAAAAACTAACCAAACACTGGGTTGTTACGTCTGACCCAGGATCTGAGTAACACAAAATCTACCCAAACACTGGGTTGTTATGTCTGACCCAGGATCTGAGTAACACAAAAACTACCCAAACACTGGGTTATACGTCTGACTCAGGATCTGAGTAACACATAAACTACCCAAACACTGGGTTGTTACGTCTGACCCAGGATTTGGGTAGAAAAAGAGCCCAAGATATGTTCGAGTGATCTTCAGTCTCTGTATCTGCCCTCAGACTAATGCTTTGGGCACATGCAGTGCTGGTGATTGCATGCCATTCCTCTTTTGGGATTCATTGGCTGGGAAGTTTATCCCCCTTAAAGCGTGAGAGCAGACTAAACAAATCTAAATTCAATTCAGTTTTAAATGCACAGTCACATAATTACAGGAGTCTGCTTTTGCTTATTTGGTTTGCTAAGCACCTACATAAATATCTAAATAATAACTTGTAGACATTTCATTTAATACAGAATATCACTGGGAGTTGCTCTCTGGTGACAATCGGAATAATGTTGTGGGATGAAGGATCTCTTCCAGCTGCAGCTACAGCACTCCTCACAGCTGCGCTGGCTTGCATGTTGTAAATGTGATGTTCATGTTTCAGATCTATCTGTAATATTGTTGTAGACTATTATGCGTAGCATGTTCGTTGGTGGCTAGGTGATAACTGGATCAGATGTGTTTCTTTTAAAGTATATTCAAAAAAAAGATGTTCTCAAATGAATAACTGTGATTGTAATATTGAGCAAAAAATAATTTTAATCCAGCCATACTGAGATTATTTAGACAAATTTATATTCATGGTCAGTGTTGGTGTTATGCAGAGTTCACACTGGCCAATTTTAGCCCCGATTTTCACTCGCCACAGGTTTTGCGAAAATCGCCTTCAAATGCCCGAAATCATCACACAGTGTGAATGATCAGTGTTGGTCAAGTTACTTTAAAAAAGTAATTAGTTATAGTTAGTTCTCACAAATAGTAACTTAATTAGTAACTGAGTTACATCATTATAAAAGTAACTAATTACCAGGAAAAGTAACTACTGTGTTAGACTTTTTTTTAAATGTTCAAACATGTCTAATAACTTGGATGCCCCCAATATTAAATGTTAAATGAATGAAATGGACACTAAATAGAATCAATTATTATTATAAAACATTGCACACTAATCTACAGTATTTTAATGTTGCTGTGGGATAATGTGAGAGACACCCATCAAATACAATACATTATTGTAAATATCAGTACTATAGTAATGAGGAAAAAGACGTGCATACTTCCAGTTTGCGAAAGCTACCTTTGAAGTCATTGGACTTGCCATCACTCTGACTCCTCCTGCATGTGTGTGTGTGTGTGTGTGTGTGTGTGTGTGTGTGTGTGTGTGTGTGTGTGAGAGCCTGTTTATGTGGTTTATGAGGACACACATTTGTATAACTACATGGGTATTACACTGGTGATACACTATAAATGTGGTTTATGAGGACATATCAAATGTCCTCATAACTCAAATGGCCTTAAAAACATACTAAAAGATGTTTTTTTGAGAAAGTAAAAATGCAGAATGTTTCCTGTGATGGGTAGGCTTAGGGGCAGTGTGTGTGTGTGTGTGTGTGTGTGTGTGTGTGTGTGTGTGTGTGTGTGTGTGTGTGTGTTTGTGTGTGTGTGTGTGTGTGTGTGTGTGTGTGATGGGTAGGTTTAGGGGCAGGGGCAGTGTAAGGGGATAGAAAATACAGTTTGTACAGTATAAAAACCATTACGCCTATGGAGAGTCCCTGTAAACCACATAGACCAACATGTGTGTGTGTGTGTATGTGTGTGTTTGTGTGTGTGTGTGTGTGTGTCTACCTAAGCAAATCATGAATCATCATCAGTTGTGGTTGTCTCCCACCCACCTATCATAGTCAGTTATGTGTACAACACCCATCCTCCTACACGCGCGCACGCACACACTCACTCACATAATCACACACACACACACACGTTTGTTTTTGTGACATATGAGGACATTCCATAGGCGTAATGGTTTTTATACTGTACAAACCGTATTTTCTGTTCCCTTACACTGCCTCTACCCCTAAACCAACCCATCTCACACACACACACACACACACTCACACACACACACACGCGCACACACACACACGCGCACACACACACACACACACACACACACACACACACACACACTAAACCTACCCATCACAGGAAACATTCTGCATTTTTACTTTCTCATAAAAACTCCTCCTGTGTGATTTATAAGCCTTTTGTAAAGTGGGGCCATGGGTAATGTCCTCATATTTCACCCTCTCCTGTAATACCTGTGTCATACCCATGGCATTATACACATTTGTGTCTTGACAGAGCTCATCCAAACAGGCACACAGAGAGCGTGCCTGTTTGGATGAAAACCACTTCAGTGAGCTCAATTATAGTAACGCCATATTTTATTCTCAGTAACGGTAGCGGCGTTGTAACGGGGGAAACAGTAATTCGTTTGATTACTCGTTACTGAAAAAAATGAATGCCGTAACGCCGGTTATCTATAACGCCGTTATTCCCATCACCGTGAATGATCAAAGACACGATCAGAGAGAATCGCAGATAGCAATTTTGGCAATTCATAATCCTTCTGTGTTCTGACTGAAAGTTATACACACACTGATTATAATCACCATGCATTAATTAGACACAGTTTTGGGCTCATAGTCGTACACGTTACTCTAGTAAACAGGTAGATCCCATTGGCATGTCCATTTGTGCTCCACCACAGAAATGAGATGATCTCACCCGGAGCACACGCGTCCTCATCAATCATGGGATGCCACGCCACAGACATCCCACTTTCCCACAGCTCGCGGTCCTGATCACAATCTCAATTTAGGAATTTGTAGAGCAGGTGATAGATTTGAAACTCTGCCAGGCCTTCTGGAAACCCAGTATGGGGGTAGTAAGAAAGACAGCTGGAGCCGACTATAGAGATATAGATAAGACCCTGACCAGGGCATTGTGGGAAGTTTGAGTACCCCAAGTAATTCTGCTGATGGGAATTGTTCCCATGAATGACTAATGCCTTTAGTCTAACAATCAGGGTTTAGTGGCATCCCAACTGGAATCCAGGAACCCTCAGGGAGCCATGATATTATACTGTTGATAAAATGAATCATTAGTTTTAAATTAACTGTTTAGTAAATGTACTTATGAAAACCCCAACCCTTTGTTTAGACCGTATTTTAGGGATCTAACCACACCGTCTCCCCCCGAACCACTGTTATTCTCAACATGCATAAAAGTAGATAAGTTAAAAAGTAGAGCTGCACTAAATGCTAAAACAGTTGAGAGGCAGGCGGAAAACTGAAGGAGACAAGCAAGGATTTTGTCAAATATACTTTTTGAGCTATTAAAGTCATTATGTAAATATGCTTAAATATAATTTATGTTAAGAAACGCGTTATTAAGGGATGTCCCGATCAGGTTTTTTTGCCCTCGAGTCCCAGTCATTTGATTTTGAGGATCTACCGATACCGAGTCCCGATCTGATACTTCTATAATATATTAAAATAAAATAAAGAAAAGCAAAAAACAGATCCTGGATGTTCCTTATTTTAAACTTCAGCAACTCTGTTAACAAATAAAGCACTTCCATAAACATAAGAAATCCAGGGTTCTCTACAAAGGCGAATGGCAGGTCACTCATCGCGATCGTTTCTGCGATCTTGGCTGTGAGGTCCTACGCCGTCGATGTGTTTGTTTTTGATGCGCCGTTTCAGGTTTGTTGTGTTAAATGTAGCCTTTTCCTTTACATATCTCACAGTTTGCAACTGCATTTGCAATGTTGTTGTCATCAACTTTATAATACCTCCAGACCACAGACATACTCGCACTTTTCGCTTCAAGCTGCTTCTGTGTTCTTCTTGGTCGGCATTTAACCAATAGCGTCTCTGCAACAAACTGATGTCATGCCATTATTAAAAAATAATGAGAATACAAATATATCCGAGTCCTGATCGGGAGGTAATGTCCGATTCCGATCGAGTCTGAAACCACGTGATCGGGCCCAATCTGGACATCCCTAATAAAAATTAAAATTTTGTGGCAGTCTTCAAAAACAATCAGATCCTATGATAGTTTTTATGGTTTCAATTTATTTTGTATGGTCTATTTAAAGGGCCATGAACTGCATTGTTTTATAATTGCGTTGCATTTTTTTCAACCCAGATTTTAGCCTCTGATTTGAACGCTCTGTTTGAAGGGGCGTGCCTGCTGTGATTGGCTGCTGAGAGACTTCAGTGTAAATGCCCACTGCTGTGATTGGTCACTTTCAGAAGTTGTAGCGATGCTTTCTTTTCCCAGGAAAAAATGTGAAACACATAAATGGTCTCAGTTTAGATTTAAAAAAAATATATATAATAATTTAAGTAGATTTTACACACTAATAGCAATATCGTATCGCATATTGAATATCGTATTTATTTCCAAGGATCTGCAATCTCCTTTAAGGTGATCGGGCAGGCCAAACCGCAAGTCATAGAGACTTGAAACGTTGAGGGCTGGTAGTACTCACACCGTCTACAACGGCACCAAAGCTCGTCCCAAAGTGCTCAAGAATCTTATGATTATTAGTGTATTATCAAAAACAGCTTGGAAACCCCTGGATTATGAGATATCAAATGAAAATGTACATCAAATGCAGTGTATTTTTGATTTGTTGCATGCTATCTCTGAGTTCCTGACATTGGAACAGGATCTTTTCCAGCTGTCGATCCCAAGCATCCTCCCACACCTCAACAGCTTCGCACTCTTACATTCCTTGACGTCTACTCATTCTTATTCAAACATGAAGCTACACTTTCAGCATATCCAAGTTCTTGACATACTAATATGGCAATTTAATGAGATGAAGAGAAGAACCGGCCTCAATACACAAGGAAACCATTAACGAACAAAACCAAGCTAACACAACAGGGAGGGACAGCAACAAAAAGTGCACAATGCTGACTAATCAGGGGTGCGTTTCCTAAAACCAGTTGCTAAAGAAGTTAGCAAAATGCAATTTCCCATTGCCAACCAACAAACAGGTTAGCAACTATGGTTTTAGGAAACGCACCCCTGATGGATGGAAAAGATTCCTTTGTCTGGGCTGCATTAATGAACTGGTATCTTTTAATTCAAGGCACATGCATTTTCAACACCGTACATTCCTGAAGGACTAAACATCACTAATGTGGTTCAGCGTGACCTCAGCTAGTCACACAACTCTCAATAACTGTCAAAGCTATCTGAATAAACATCTAAACCGCAACTCCAGGGGAGAATGAATCAGTTTAAGTTTCTTATTGCAGTTCTGTTTATATATATAGCTGGATTGTTCACTCACACATTTGGCTCGCTCCTACAACTGAGGTTAGATGACAAAAGCTTGCTGGTAAATAGTTCACTGAATGAAATGAAATGTACAGATACGAGAGACACCAGTAAGAATTGGCCGTAGACACAGAAGCCGTTCTGCGATGCACTTCCATTGTTTTTCTATGCAAACATGCTCTACACTCTAAAAAATGTTGGGTTGTTTTAACCCAATGTTGGGTCAAATATAGCCTAACCCAGCAATTGGGTTGTTTTAACCCTGCGGTTGGGTGAAATATTTGCTTAAGACAACCCAATCGATGCGTTAAAACAACCCAATTACTGGGTTAGTCTAGCCTGACAAGCCAGACCCACATCCAGATGTTTGGTCTGGAAACTCTCCATTGACGGCTCAATCCGAGGGGCGGAATAAACGGCTGTCTTTCAAACTCCCTCTGCACGCGATAGGATAGCGCTACACCAACCAGAGCAACGATTATGAAGGGGAGCTCGCTGACAGATTAAACATTTGCCGTATCCGGTCGGCTAAACTCCGAACACATCTTCCCTTCTTCAGAATGACTTCAGTGCCGTTCTTTGTTCTTTTCTCAGAGAAAAGCTTAACTCCAAGTCTTCCAGAGTCGCGGTCAAAGCTGATTCGAAAGACCGCCGCCGTTCGCCAGTTTCTGTGTTTACTAGAAGCACGCAAACGCAACTCGGCCGTCGTCATTATGGCCCCGCCCACCGACTCTATACACGATGTGATTGGCCCGTCCAGATTGTGAGGAATACAGATTAAATTTTAAATTTTAAATACAGATTAAATTTGCTGCAGCTAGGGTGCGTCTAGATTTCTAGGCTAGGGTTAGTCCATATTTGACCCAACATTGGGTTGTTTTTTACCCAGAATTTTTTAGAGTGTAGATGGATGTTATTGACCATTCGTGTCTTGTGTCTTTTGCATGGCACAGCATTCTGATAACTCATGCTCAAGTTGGTTCAACTTATAAAAAAGGTTTTTTTTTTTTCCTTCTTCACAATAATCTTCATGTGTTCAAAGCACTCGAGGTTTCTCTTCCATGTTAATATGTGCTAGACTAATGTGTTTGACCGTGACTTGCATCTTTTGAAGCATCTTGTGCGTGACATGGCGTTCTAAACATTTGGTTCTTAAGTTAAAATAAGTTCAACTTTTAAAAAAACATGTCTCTATACCTTGCTCCCCCCATTAGATTGCCTGGATCTTTTTTAAATGCAAAAACACATCGAGTCCACTGTACTGCACTACCATTGTTTTTGGGTGCATTCCTCCTGGTAAGTTCGTATTTTCGAGTTGAGAAGTCTCTTAATTTGACCTTCTCTTAATTTACTACACAAAAATACAGCAAGGTTTTTAAACTCTACTTCTAGAAAATGAAGAACAAAGAATGTACATCAGGTCCGTTTCGATTTTTATTTTTTTATTGTTCATTTACGAAGCCACTGTAAATGTTATCATTACATATTATAGTATTATATATATTACAATGCTATTATATTTTCCGCAGGGAATTTTTACGATCTTGTTCGATCATTACATATCAGAAACCACTGGTCTCAGATCAGCCGTTAGAATGAACACGGTTACTCACATGTTGAGGCATTACTGTCGAGTCCGTATCGTAAAAGTCTGTTTGCGACCGAAATTGCGACTGATTTCCCAAAGAATCCACAGTGAAATGTAGCGAACACAAATAAATAATGCTCAGCTGAGACTTTCACATTGGTGAGAATAAATAAGCTCATTCCCAGCATTAGGATCCTGTGGAAGTGAATGTTATTTTTAGTCAGTTCGTCTCTCCTCGTCATCTCACTAACACTCCAGTGGGCGGGGCCAAAGCTGTGATGATGAAGTGGGCGGGGCCAAAGCTGTGATGATGAAGTGGGCGGGACCAAAGCTGTGGTGATGAAGTGGGCGGGGCCAAAGCTGTGATGATGAAGTGGGCGGGACCAAAGCTGTGATGATGAAGTGGGCGGGACCAAAGTTGTGATGATGAAGTGGGCGGGACCAAAGCTGTGATGATGAAGTGGGCGGGACCAAAGTTGTGATGATGAAGTGGGTGGGACCAAAGCTGTGATGATGAAGTGGGTGGGACCAAAGCTGTGATGATGAAGTGGGTGGGGCCAAAGTTGTGATGATGAAGTGGGCGGGGCCAAAGCTGTGATGATGAAGTGGGCGGGGTCAAAGCTGTGATGATGAAGTGGGCGGGGCCAAAGCTGTGATGATGCAGAGGCGGTCTTTCACCATCTATTATAGGCTCATTCACAACCAGTCGATCTCTGGGCTTGTCTTCAATAAAAGCTGTTTTTAGACTAACAGTTCTGAAACTTACAGGATATTCTTATAGTTTGAGGACCCCTGACATGTCAAAAGCTCAAGGAAAATTAGATTTCTCAGTTCATGACCCCTTTACAATAAGGAATAAGTAAATCCACTTCTTCACCAGCTAATTACCCTTCGACAACAATGCCATAGAAAGATAGAAAACCATGCTCCAAACCCGGAAATGCAAAAAGAAATCAGACACAGCATTCTTCTTTAGGCCGCATTACACATAATAAATGGAAATGTTGGGATTTCACACGACTGACTGTGACCTCACTTCAACTGTTTGACTACGAGTCACAATCCAAATTCCAAAAATATGTTCTTAAATAAACCAAACACAGAGGGGCCTGAGACCCAGGGGACTGACAGCCTCAGGCTGGAGCTATGAGCCCAATGGAGAGGGATAAAAGGGAGGAGGAAGGAGAAAGGGATGGGGAATGAAGATTTCTGATTTATTCACCATGTCAGAGATTGTGGCGCCCTTGGATTTGCCCCAAACTAAATCATCCACATCTCACAGTGGATGATCTGAAAAGAGACACCGCAGACGGGCCAGTCGGGGAGACGGAGCTTCAGTAAACCAGCATCCCGAAAAACATGGGAATGTGTGTCATGGGTAAATTATCCCCATTGGGTCAGAAACTATTTGGACTCTTGTGATCACTACCACATCTATCTCTGCCGTCTCAAATTAATTCAAATGAATCAAAGACATTGACTCATTTCCAACTATTTTTTTGAGAGTTAATTAAAATGTATTTACACATATATGGAAAGACCCAGAGCTGTGCTGTTTTTGATTATGATCATCTCTCTAGGAGTCAATGAGTGCCAATATGACATGACATGGACATTAGACAGAGTTATAAAGTGCATTTTTACATATAAAAAGTTAAGGAAAGGATGCATTGCCTCTATTTGCTACCAAATATATGTTTTGTCTCATATATTCCTCCTAAATTTCCTTAGGATGAATACAAATCATACAGGTTATTTAGTTTTGGAAGAATATAAGAAATATTCATATTGATTGATTGCAGATTATTGCGTCATGGCCAATCCCAAAAGCCATTTTCTCCAGGTTAATACAGTTTTGGTCAGAATTACTGGCACCCTTGGTACATATGACCAAATGTGACTGTAAAAATAAATCTGCATTGTTTATCCTTTCAAAACATTCCCAAAAATCTGACCTTTCATTGAGTTAAACAATATAATGTGCTGGGAAAATCACATTATAAATAAATAATTTTCTCCAAAACACATTGGATACAATTTCTGGCACCCATAGACTTTTTTAATGAGCAAAATATCAATAAAATTAAAAACTATTCCCACACTATTAGCACACCAGGATGACTGAGCATGAGATTGTCCAGCCGTGACTTCCTGTCCCACAGGTGTATAAATGGTAAATCAATGGACTGTATTTATATAGCGCTTTTAAAAGACCCTATGGACATCCAAAGCGCTTTACATCTTGCCTCACATTCACCCATTCACTCTCTCATTCATACACAGACGGCGATGTCAGCCATGTAAGGCGGCATCCAGCTCGTCGGGAGCAGCTGGGGTTAGGTGTCTTGCTCATGGACACCTCGACACTTGGTCAGGTGGAACCGGGGATCGAACCACCAACCTTTCGGTTTGTAGACAACCTACATGAACCACTGAGCCACTGCCGCCCCAGTATAGTATAAATATGAGGAAACACAAAGGCCAAATTCCCTTAATCATCATCATCACAATGAGTAAAAGCACAGAATATAGTCCTGATGTGCAGCAAAAATAAGAAAAGAGCGAAAGCATTGAAAATCCCTTTTTCCACCATCAGGGCAATAATTAAGAAGCTCAATCAACTAAAGATGTTCTGAATCTGGAAGAGGACGTGTGTGTGTGTGTGTGTGTGTGTGTGTGTGTGTCGTCCTAATGCACCAGAGGAGGAGCATTTGAGTGGACAAAGACTCTCACAAATCACAGATGGAGAATCGCAGAGATTAGTTGAGTCTTGGGCTCAGAAAGACTAAAAACTCTCTCAAACGGCTCCTACATCAGCACAAGATGTTTGGGAAAATCCTCCTCGCTCATCCAGAAATAAACTCCAGCATATTCAGTGTTCAGACACGACTGGAGCTTCAGACGGGACCTGGTTCTGTGGTCACATGACACTAAAACAAGAGCTTTTGGGCGGCAAACCCACCAGATGGAAATAAAAGCAGCGGTTAAATACACCGCTGGATCTTTAATGCTGTGGCCTGTTTTTTTGCTGGAGGTCCTGGACTTTTTGTTCCGACACATGGCATTATGGATTCTAATACCAGCAGATAAAACATCAAAACCTGCTAGAAATCTTATAATGGGACGTGGTTGGGTCTTCCATCAGGACAATGATCCAGAACAAACATCAGAAATGAATCCCTGAGCACAAAATGACGGATCGGGAGAGATTAGCCCTCATTCATCAATCTTGCGTAGAAACGGGCGTATACGTTGGTGTAAGATTATGCTTACACTCCTCTCACCGCCTGATTTATGAAGCTGTGCGCACCTCTGCAATCCAGGTGTACGCAATACCTGCCCTTGATAAATGCCGTGGCTGAAAACGATCGTCATTAGAATAACACGCCCCTATATATTCAAGTCTCCGCCTCCTCCACGCCCTCATTTTATGCCATGGATACACGGAAGACGGCAAAGAAGCGAAACTTCTCCGATGTGGAGATCGGGCGCTTCTCAATCATCTCACTAGTCAGGGCACTGATTAGGACATAAGTCAATGGGCTGACTCCCTGATCAGTGCCCTGACTAGTAGACTAGAGAGATGATTGAGAAGCGCCCATCAAGACCATCACCAGGGAAGTGGAAAAAAGCGAAATTGTTTTATTTGGGAGTTTAAAGAGTGGGATTAAAGGCGCCCACAAAAACAAAATATGGACCTAAATTACGAGTAACAGTGTGGGGGTTGAGAAGCGCACTCCAGCAGTTTAAATAGCAGTTTGGATGATCAATTATCACAATGCATTATTTTACAGAACAATGATTTTGAAACAATTAGCATTTAATTTCGTATCACGCCACATGTAGGTAGGCTATTGGGGTGTACGATAGTGATGATGATGTGATGTGGAGTAGCCTACCATTCATTCACATTAATAATTGCATGACAATTTGTAAGATTCTTATTATTATTATGATTTTTATTATTAATGACGCTTATTTTTATTTAGAAGAAGATTGTCGTTATTATTTATTTTATTATTATTTAAAAGAAGAAGAATGTCATTTTTATTATTTTGACAGTCTGAATTATTTTCAGTCCCAGTCTGTGCGCAGCTGCCGGGCGTAACCGAACCGTCAGGTAAAGCGCAAAGGCTCGCAACTGGAGGAATACATGCCTACAAATCAAATGCTTGGTATCACACAAATTAAACATTTAAGTCCATGTTGCACAAAAATAAACACTGAAGTTTATAATTACTATGTTGTTGTTTTTTTTACAGTGGGTTATGATATAGGCCTAGCATATTTTTGTCAGTGCGTTTTGTGGTGTTATTGTTTTCCTGCGCATTTTCGCACTAACTCAACCGTGCGTACACCACCTCCTGAGCTGGCGTAGGATTTGAGCGTGCCGTACGCCAACGTCCATATTGATAAATCTCAAAGTCACCTTGGGTTTGGGTGTACGCAAGGTGTACGCTGAAAATTTGGTGTATGCACTTTTGATAAATGAGGGCCATTGTGTTTGGAGGAATGGGATCTGATCTCCAAACTCATCAGGCATTACAGAAGAAGACTCAGAGCTGCTATCCTGGGGAAAGGACGGGGCAATAATTGGGTGACACTAGAGGACATCAGATTTTTTTTTTTTTTTAAAGAAAGACCGAAAGAATAAACAACGCAGATTTATTTCCAGAGTCGCCTTTGCTCATATTTACCAAGCGTGCCGATATTAGTGGAGGCAATAATTGGGTGACACTTGAGAAAAATATTGATTTCATAAAGAGATTTTTCCCACATGTTTTCAATTCTTTTACTTCAATGAAAGGTTAGACTTTTTTGAATAAAAGATCAAAAGGCTATTTTTACTGGATTCTTTGTTCATATTTACCATGGGGACAATAATTCCAACTACAGCTGTTTATGGCAGCGTAAGACTGTTTTGCAGTGAAGTGTGTGGTGCTCATATAGTGAGAGAAAATTCACTTTTTCTCCAAGATTGATTCCCACTGTCAGACCAGCTGGTGCCACTCACATTCACACCCACAAACTAAATGCAAGGGATCTCCTTGCTGCTAAGGCCCCGTTCACACTGCAGGCAAAAGTGGCCCAAATCTGATTTTTTTGGGGTCAAGTGACCCGGTCAGACTTCTTCAGAGGTAGTGTGAACACTCAAATCTAGCCCAGATCTGATTTTTTTTCAATGCGGCTGCAGTGTGAACAACCAAGGCGGATTTTATGTGACTTTTACGTCAATCTATGTTGACATTTGTCACAATTATGCGCCGGGGAGTTAGCCCTAGACACAACAGACACAGACAGTAACAATAAAGGGATAGTTGACTTTAAAATGAAAATTGTGTCATCCTTTACTCACCCTCAAGTTGTTTCAAACCTGTATGAGTTTCTTTCTTTAGCTGAACACAAGGGAAGATATTTTGAAGAATGTCAGTAACCGAACAGTTAACTGGAGCCATTGACTTCTGTAGTATTTTTTTTCCTACTCTGGAAGTCAATGGCTCCAGTTAACTGTTCGGTTACTGGCATTCTTCAAAATATCTTCCCTTGTGTTCAGCTAAAGAAAGAAACTCATACAGGCTTGAAACAACTTGAGGATGAGTAAAGGATGACACAATTTTCATTTTAAAGTGAACTACCCCTTTAAAAATTTGACTAGATATGGAGGACAGCGACGGAGCGAGTCAATGGAGGGAGAGTGAGGTGTTGGACCTAATTAGTGAGTATATGGGGAGATAATTCAATTCAAGCTAAACTAGGAGGATCCTACCGTAACCGCTCCGTTTTTGAAAAAAAAAGCACATACAATGAAAGAACGGGGACACAGAAGAACGTGGCCAAAAAGGAAGGTGACAAAAGGCCAAAATAACCAATTTTGCTCTCTTTCTTTTCGTTCATCTCCTCTTCAGCACCTACTCATTTCTGTTATGGCTTCTATTACACACAAACTTTTTTAAATAAAAGCGAAAAGGCTTACTTCATCCATAACCTCCCGAACTCCAAAGCTTCAGTAATACTCTTGTGCAACATCGTGTTGCGTCTGATGTCATTGATATTGTTCTTTTGCACATGCGGGTTAAATTTCTGGAATCAAATTTAGGCCACATTTTAAAAGGTAATGTGAACAGCCAAACAAAAAATCGGATCTAAACAAAAAATCAGAATTGAGCATTAAGACTTGCGGTGTGAACGGGGTCTAAAAGACTTAAATTTGAAAAAGAACCACCCACAACGACACACCAAGAGAAAGGAAGTGGCGTTTGCCCGTGCAAAACTCTTCCTCGATGCTTGGGTGTTCTGGATGGTTTCAATGTGGTTGCTTGCTTACACAAATCAAGAGTCCAACCACAAAAATCTCTGTGATGATGTTATGATCGTGTGCGATTACAAATTTATAAATTGTCATATCAAGGTTCCAATGTAATAGTAAACAAACTGAAAGCGTTATGTACATAGTGCTGTACACAGTTTGAGGTACAGATTGACTACATTCTAACGAGATCAAGCTAAACAGCTCATGTGTTTGAGACGTTAGTCTTTTGTCTTTAATATGCACTTCCTGATCATTTAGCATGAAAAGCTCAGAGCACAGTTGTGCTTTTGTCTCTGATAATGTGAAGGTATGACCAATATTGTCAGAGTGATGATTAGATTTGCATCTATGCATTTTAATGGCACTGTTATGCTGATAGGATTAGGATTGGTGACACTAGCCACGTTTACATGAACACTTTTTTTGTCATTCCGATTAAAATAATTCCGATTGAAAGATTTAGAGGACTGGTTACATGAGACGTTATCTAAACTGATCTGGGGTTTACATGTGCTGACTTTCAATCTCAATCATCACAGAGCAGTTTGTCTGCCGCTTCAGAAAAGTCGACTCTCTCCAGCTGCTGAATGTGTTCACGGATGCCATAGCAACTCTCAACGTCCACCAGGACTTATACGGTTTTGTAAAAGCTATTTATTTATTGTAAAGTGTAATCATCTCAGAAAAAATCACTCAGTTGAAGTAAAAAGTGCCTGGGACAAACGCTGTCAAGATGAAAGGGTGTAGCCGGGCTATGTCTGTCATTATGCCAATCTTCATAACGTCTAACGAAATAAAAAGTTTACACCTCAGAAAAATTAACTTTCCTCTCAACATTATAGCCTGCGTGTGAGCGCGGCGCGCGCTGTGTATCACGTCATATAAGGACGAACACTCAAAAGTAATCGGGTCAGGTCGTTTACATGGTTACATTTTTCGTTCGATCAAATCATGAAAAGGTTTATCCCACTCCTCTCAAACCGATTACAATTTTATTTGGTTTGGGCATTTGATTGAGGTGTTTATATGGAGCATTTTCATTCGGATTAGACTTAAACCAATTACAGTGCTCCATGTAAACGCACCTACTGAAATGTCTGGGCTGGGTCCTTTTACCTAGACAACATTTGCATCCTTTTGTGTAGATCGTCTCCTCCTCTACTGTGTAAATCCCTCCCTCTGAAAACGTGGATAAATTACAACAAATATTGTTTAGAATTAGATTTGGACGACTGCATCTACCGACGGCACGTGTTTTTCAATAAAGAGTAACACCTGCTGGAAAGATATACCCCAAGTTCTCATGTGGCCTGTTGCACAAAGCTGTTTTCAGTTATTACCCAGGTAAGTTCGAGATTAGTTTGAGCAAACTCAGTTTTTTTGGGCTCAAGAAGATGGATGGTTCATCACCATGGTAACTGACACTACACGGCTAACCTGTAGAGCAGGTTTTATTCTGGGTTAGAGATCGCAAACCCAAACTGGACCAATCAGCTGCAAGTAAAGATGCAATAACTTTCAGGTGCACGCGCTTGAGAATTGATCGCAAACTCTGGATTAAACCTGAGTTGACAGAGAAAGTTTATACCGAGCTTTGAGAAATGGTTGAACTTGATCTAAACCAGGTTTAGCAAGATTTAAAACCAAGATTTATGTGGATTTGTTAACTCTAATCCTGCTAGCTTCATGCAACAGGCCTCTGGTCTTCACTACTGAGTTTCCAACAATTGTCTTGGCACAGCTAATAAATGTCAATGTAATTGACTCCAAAGCTTCAGTAATACTCTTGAGCTCCCTCACCATCTCTGCAGTCTCCCCCATTGAATCCCGGACAGCATCGCCATTCCAGAGAAGTGATTTTCCTGTAGGTCACTCTGTACACAGGTCTCACCAGAGTTCTGTAGCTGGGAAAATACAGAGGCGAAACATATACAGAATCTGTTAGCTGTCGTGTGAGAGTAAAATCCAGCGTATATATCATGAGATTATTCATTTTCTCCGTACCTGATGAGGTTTGAACACGGTCCAGGCCATCGGCAACTCTGAAAAAGTCGCTGCACAACAGTCTCTGTCCCATTCTGTGTCTGACATGAAACGGTCTTCTGAACGGTGTATTGGCACCAGTTCCTGATTCGTCCCACGATGAAAAAATAATAATGACAAAGACAATGAAATCTCAAATTAGAGCTTAAGGTAGAGAGTACACTATGTGGCCAAAAGTGTTGTGACATCTGCCTTTACATGCACATGAACTTTAATGCCATCCCATTGTTAATCTGTAGGGTTTATGCTGCAGTCGGCCCACCCTCTCTAACAGCTCCAGCTCTTCTGGGAAGGCTTTCCTCAAGGTTTAGGAGTGTGTTTATGGGGATTTTTGCCCATTCTTCTAGAAGCTCATTTGTGAGGTCAGGCACTGATGTTGGACGAGAAGGCCTGGCTCTCAGTCTCCGCTCTAATTCATCCCAAAGCTGTTCTATCGGGTTGAGCTCAGGACTCTGTGCAGGCCAGTCAAGTTCCTCCACACCAAACTCCTCATCCATGTCTTTATGGACCAACGCTTTGTGCACTGGATCGCAGTCATGTTGGGACAGGAAGGGGCCGTCCACAAACTACAAAGTTGGGAGCATGAAATTGTCCAAAATGTCTTGGTATGCTGAAGCATTGAGTTCCTTTCACTGGAACTAAGGGGCCAAGTCCAACCCCTGAAAAACAACCCCACCACATAACCCCCCTTCCACTAAACTTTACACTTGGCACATTGCAGTCAGGCAAGTCCCGTTCTCCTGGTAACCGCCAAACCCAGACTCGTCCATGGGATTGTCAGACTGAAGCGTGATTGGTCGCTCAGAGAACACGTCTCACTGCTCTAGAGTCCAGTGGCGGCTGCTTTACTCCACTGCATCCCACGCTTTGCATTGCTCTTGGTGATGTAAGGCTTGGATGAGCTGCTCGGCCATGGAAACCCATTCCATGAAGCTCTCTCCGCTGTTCTTGAGCTCATCTGAAGGCCACAGAAGTCTGGAGGTCTGGAGCTGTTGACTCTGCAGAAAGTTGGTGACTTCTGCGCACTGTGACCCTCAGCATGCGCTGACCCCGCTCTGGGATTTAACACTTCGTGGCTGAGTTGCTGTTGTTCCCAATGGCTTCCACTTTGTTATAATCCCACTAACAGTTGAGTGTGGAATATTTAGTAGTGAGGAAATGTCAGGAATGGACTTATTGCACAGGTGTCAGCCTATCACGGCCCCACGCTTGAGTTCACTGAGCTCCTGAGAGCGACCCATTCTTTCACTAATGTGTGTAGAAGCGTCTGCAGGCCTAGGGCTTGATTTATACACCTGTGGCCATGAAGTGACTGAACATTTGAACTCAGAGATTGGGAGGGGCGTCCCAATACTTTTGGCAGTATAGTGCATGTGATAAATCTCTTCCTATATTTCCTCTTCACAAAACTCACATGGTATTGCAAAACAAACAAGCATGTGACTTCAGTAGTTTTAGTGCCAAAAGGTTTCTTCATGAACTTCAAAAGCAAAATGAAATATGGCACAGTGGGCCGAGGATCCTCTGGAGAGCCTCTCGGTGTCGTAAGCATATCTCTTTTCCTTTACCATGGGCGACTAAACGATTTATTCTCTCCCGACATTCATATAACACCCAGAAGAGTCTGACATGCATTCTTGAAAATAACTATAGCAAATGTTTTATTTTACGTCTCAGATGGTTCAGAAAAATATCCCAGGATTGTGACCGTTTTGTCTTTCATGTCATTGTTCTTCATTGTGGGACAGATTGTGATGAGTCGTGACCGGACCACAGACACACACGTCTAGACTAAAGAGCTCAACCTCAACCGCATGTCAGACAACTAAATATTTTGCCGCACTATCTGTTGGGAAAAAGAATGTTTCATTTTTAAAAGAAATACTTTTGGCTTTGGCTTGGTTTGTTCTTTTTCTGGGAATTCAATTAGGGGTCGACAGACGGACGGATGGATGGATGGATGGATGGATGGAAATATTAGATAGATAGATAGATAGATAGATAGATAGATAGATAGATAGATAGATAGATAGATAGATAGATAGATAGATAGATAGATAGATAGATAGACAGACAGACAGACAGACAGACAGACAGACAGACAGACAGACAGACAGACAGACAGACAGACAGATAGATAGAAATATTAGATAGATAGATAGATAGATAGATAGATAGATAGATAGATAGATAGATAGATAGATAGATAGATAGATAGATAGATAGATGGAAATGATAGATAGATAGATAGATAGATAGATAGATAGATAGATAGATAGATAGATAGATAGATAGATAGATAGATAGAAATATTAGATAGATAGATAGATAGATAGATAGATAGATAGATAGATAGATAGATAGATAGATAGATAGATAGATAGATAGATAGATAGATAGATAGATAGATAAAAATAATTTAAATACGGTTTACAATAACTTAATATTTCTTTCTACTTCAAAATGTTTAATTTCATGTGTTTTTTTTTAACTAGCAATTTCTGAGTGAAAATTGTTTCAAAGTAAATCTTGCACAAAAAAATGTATTTATTTCAAACGACAGTAAATCAAAAAGTATTTAAGCTCGACTATAACTCGAGTTCATTGACCTTAATCCATCATCCTGCATTAAACTGAGGCTTTAAATCAATCAGTTTGATAACCTAGTGATGCTCCAGCTGTAACACACACACACACACACACACACACACACGGCTTTACCTGTTGAGTGTGTTTGCTCCAGTGTGTTCGGACTGCAGTCTCACTGGGACAGGATAAACAGCAGCTGAGGCTTTAAAAGGGCGAAGCGACAACATGAACACACAAAGAAGTTTCCAGAATCCCTCACGCATGGTCCGACAGTCCTCGCGTATTCCTGCGCTTTCTCTGCTGTGTGTGTGTGTGTGTGTGTGTGTGTGTTATGAGTCGTTTTAAGTCCTGAGTTAGGAGAGATAGCTCTTCAGGAGTAAAAGCACTGGTTGTGTCTCATAACCTATTTGGCACACTATCTAGTCTCTACTACATCATAGTTAGCATGGCCAAAAATGCTGCAGGGGTTTGACATCCAAAACTCCGTCCAGGTGGTGTATAATCTATCAAACACATGATGAGTTCAAAAACACAACCTGAGGAAAATAGAGAAAAACATAACATAGATAGACAACCTAACATGCAATGATGATATGTGAAGAAATACTAATAAAACTGATAGGCAAAAAGAATAAATAATAGTTCTAATTGAAAATGGAAATTGGGGCTTCAGCGCCACCTGCTGGTCAAACGCGTTTTAATACCACAGATGTACACTAAAGTTTATATTTATGTGTTTTATTATAAATGTAATTAATTTCTTATTTCTAAATTTGCTTAAAAGTCTAGAGAAAAATAGTAATGAATTAGATTAAACAAATACATATGTGAATGATAAATTAACACATGATAAAAATGTAAAATAAATAAATAAATAAATGAGATTTAAATAAATATGTGAAAAAGCCTTGAGTGAAATTGTATTAATAATCATTTTAAAAGTAAAGTTTGAGAAATACCATTTTACACACACACACACACACACACACACACACACACACACACACACACACACACACACACACACACACACACACACACACACACACACACACACACACACACACACACAATTAAAATAAATAAAGTGATTAAATGTTAAATTAGCATAATACAATTTAAAAATAAAAAAGATTAAAATATTTGTATTAATCTATTAAAATAATAATAATGTGTTTCAATCACATTTGTATTAATTTATTTTAATCAAATTGATTTAATATTTTATCATGTTAATTTAACATTTAATCACTTATTTATTTCACACACTTGAATTAGATTGAAATAAACGAATAAACTATACATTTAACAGTGCGTTATTATAGTGAGTAGAAAGGATATATAACGGTAATAAAGCAATGTTAGATAATATTAATATTTTTAGTGTATTAATAAAAGATGGATGTTCTTATTTGCATCTTTTGATCAATTTAATGCGTCCATTCTGAAATAAAACTATTGATTTCTTAAAATAAATAAATGTAATGGTAGTGTATATTATTATTATTATCATTAAAGAATGACAAACAAAAGAAACTTTAAAAAAGGTTCTTGAAATGAATGTCTAATATTTTAATATTTGCTTCAAATAACAACCTCAATGTGCCCACTAGACAAACGCCATTATTATAAAACTTGATGAATATTACAAACATACTAAATAATAACTTCTTTCAATGTATGCGTAACATTGAGACAAACAAACAGTCGGAGGCACTAGAGACCGCGAGACCAGGATCTGCAAACATTATTCACATCTTCTCAATCATAACTTAAACATTCATCTACAGGGAAACTCACAGAAATATAGATCGAACACATTCTGCATGTTGAGTCATTGTATTTCTTAAAAGGGAATGAGATTATTATTACTGTTAAATCATATTTCAAGTACCCTTGTCTTATAATGTGTCTTGGTTTTGTATTTTCTTCAATATTGGCTAAGCCTTCAGTCAGCTTTACATTATTTTATGGCTTCCTTTTTTTAATAAGCATCACATTCCACTGGCTATAAAATAAAACCATCAGCATATTAATATCTGTAATAGCGATGTCAACAAGACGGGCGTTATAGTGAGCGCACATTCATCTGCTCTCTCCAGGAATGTCCAGTTCGTAGTCTGCCTTTTATTTGATTTTGGCTTATAAACCTTAAAATAATAATGCTTCGTTCTACTACGAGATCTGCAGACATTAAAATGCAAAGCTATCATGTGATAATAAATATAGTGCTTTCTCGATGTCTGGTCCACGTTGTGTCTTCTGCAGCAGTTCTAGGAAGGTCAGTGATCAGTTTGATTATCAATGCCCAGTGTACGGTGTGTGTGTGTGTGTGTGTGTGTTAGCTCTGAGGGGCCGCCTGGATGACCGAGACCTGCTCGGTACAGATTCTTTTCAGTGGTGGGGCTCCACAACTGTCCTCGTCCTCGTCCTCGTCCTCGTCCTCTGGCACCTGGAGAAAAAGGAACAATTACTAGCTGACAAAATATTGTTGGGTTATTAAGTTACTAGTACAAAGGTTTGGGGGTCCATATATAAAAGCATAACATTATGAATGAATATTGTGTTCGTCCCCCTGACCCGTGGAGGCATGGACTCCACTAGACCCCTGAAGGTGTGCTGTGGTATCTGACACCAAGATGTTAGCAGCAGATCCTTTAAGTCCTGTAAGATGTGACATTGGGCCTCCATGGATCGTACTTATTTGTTCAGCTCATCCCACAGATGCTCGACTGGATTGAGATCTGGGGAATCTGGAGGCCGAGTCGACGCCTCAAACTGGTTGTTGTGCTCCTCAAACCATTCCTGAAGCATTTGTGCTTTGTGTCAGGAGCATTATCCTGCTGGAAGAGCCACAGCCACCAGAATACCGTTTCCATCAAAGGCTGAACATGGTCTCAGCAATGCTTAGGTAGGTGGAGCGTGTCAAAGTAACATCCACATGGATGGAGGACCCAAGGTTTCCCAGCAGAACATTGGCCAAAGCATCACACTGCCTCCGCCGGCTCGCCTTCTTCCCATAGTGCATCCTGGGGCCATGTGTTCCCCAGGTAAGCCACACACACACACACACACACACACCCGGCCATCCACGTGATGTAAAAGAACACGTGATTCCTCAGACCAGACCACCTTCTTCCATTGCTCCGTGGTCCAGTTCTGATGCTCACGTGCCACTGTTGGTGCTTTCGGCGGGGTCAGAGGTCACCCTGACTGGTCCATACGCCTCAAACTGAGCTGCTCTGTGTATTCTGACAGCTTTCTATCAGAACCAGCATTAACTTCTGGAGCAGTTTGAGCTCCAGTAGCTCGTCTGTTTGATCGGACCACACGGGCCAGCCTTCGCTCCCCACGTGCATCAATGAGCCTTGGCCGCCCATGACCCTGTGGCCGGTTCTCCACTGGTCCTTCCTTGGAGCACTTTTGATTGATACTGACCACTGCAGACCGGGAACAGCCCACAAGAGCTGCAGTTTTGGAGATGCTCTGACCCAGTCGTCTAGCCGTCACAATCTGGCCAAACTCGCTCAAATCCTTACGCTTGCCCATTTCTCCTGCTTCTAACACATCAACTCAGAGGACAAAATGTTCACTTGCTGCCTAATATATCCCACCCACTAACAGGAGCCGTGATGAAGAGATCATCAGTGTTATTCACTTCACCGGTCATAATGTTATGCCTGATATAGGTGTTTATGTAATTTGATGTACTACAACATTACCAATAAAACCTAAAAGCATAATTGAATCTGAAGGCCACTAAGGCCCCCAGCCGCGGGTGTACGCTCTGGCCTGGTTCTGCTGCTGTGGCGAAGCTCTGAGGGTCTGCAGTGTTTGTACCTGAGCCGTGAGAGGAAGAAGATCTTCTTTGATCAGAGTCGGCGGCTCATCTGCGATCTCACTCGACTGCAGCAGCGGCTCTAGAGAACACAAGATTATTAAAGTGGGTCAGCTGACTAGAAGATCTCAGCCAACTTTGGGTTTTAGGAGATAAGAGCACAACACATTTGTTCAGATTCAGAACAAATCATAATGACACAAAGATGGAAAACAACTTACTGTGGAAACTAAATATTCATAAGAACGATTTATTAAAGCTACAGGGTTTATAAAACACTGAATATACTCTCATGATCAAACATGCTACAATAGCATAGTAAAACATGCATATTATTACAGTTATTATTATATTAGCACATGCTAATGAGCTTATCCTGCTAGCAATCTGTTAAGTTAGTACAATATTAAATCATGCTAGCAAACATGTTACATCAGGGTCTCATCGTGTTAATCAGGCTAGCAACAATGCTAAATAATGCTAGCATGTTAAATCATGTTAGCAAATTTTCTGATGTGTAAAAACATGCTAATTCATGCCACCATGTGTCTTAAAACATGTAAACAATTTGCTATTCATGCTAACAATTAAAAAAAATGCCAATTCACGTTAGCCATGTGCAAAACATGCTAATTTACTCTAGCAGTGTTAAACACATGATAACAATGTGCTAATTCAAACTAGTAATGTTAAAAAATGCTAGCAATGTGTTGAAACATGCTAATTCAGACTAGCACTGCGCTAATTAGTCCTAACCACATGTTAATTTATGTTAACAAACTGTTAATGCATGCTAGCAATGTGACTAAACATGCTAATTCATGCTAGTGATGTGTTAAAACATCTAACCATCAATCCATCCATCCTACTATCCATCCATCTATCCATCCATCTATCTTACTATCCATCCATCCATCCATCCATCCATCCATCCATCCATCCATCCATCCATCCATCTTACTATCCATCCATCCATCCATCCATCCATCCATCCATCCATCCATCCATCCATCTATCTTACTATCCATCCATCCATCCATCCGTCCATCTATCTAACTATCCATCCATCCATCCATCCATCCATCCATCCATCCATCCATCCATCCATCCATCTTACAATCCATTCATTCATCCATCTATCCATCCATCTATCTTACTATCCATCCATCCATCCATCCATCCATCCATCCATCCATCCATCCATCTAACTATCCATCTATCTACCTATCCATCCATCCATCCATCCATCCATCCATCCATCCATCCATCCATCCATCTTACTATCCATTCATTCATCCATCTATCCATCCATCTATCTTACTATCCATCCATCCATCCATCCATCCATCCATCCATCCATCCATCCATCCATCCGTCCATCCATCCATCTAACTATCCATCTATCTAACTATCCATCCATCCATCCATCCATCCTACTATCCATTCATTCATCCATCTATCCATCCATCTATCTTACTATCCATCCATCCATCCATCCATCCATCCATCCATCCATCCATCCATCCATCTATCCATCCATCTATCTTACTATCCATCCATCCATCCATCCATCCATCCATCCATCCATCCATCCATCCATCCATCTAACTATCCATCTATCTAACTATCCATCCATCCTACTATCCATCCATCCATCCATCCATCCATCCATCCATCCATCCGTCCATCCATCCATCTATCTAACTATCCATCCATCCATCCATCCATCCAACTATCCATCCATCCATCCATCCATCCATCCATCCGTCCATCCATCCATCCATCTAACTATCCATCCATCCTACTATCCATTCATTCATCCATCTATCCATCCATCTATCTTACTATCCATCCGTCCATCCGTCCATCCATCCATCCATCCATCCATCCATCCATCCATCCATCCATCCATCCATCCATCCATCCATCCATCCATCTTACTATACATTCATTCATCCATCTATCCATCTTACTATCCATCCATCCATCCATCCATCCTACTATCCATTCATTCATTCATCCATCCATCCATCCATCCATCCATCCGTCCATCCGTCCATCCATCTAACTATCCATCCATCTTTCTGATAGACTGATAAATTTGATCTAATATACTATAATAATGAATGAGGTCCACATGAAGCATGAGTCTGACCCTCCATGATCTCCTGCCCGAGTGTGGGCGGCTGCGGGTCATCGGTGTGATAGTCCAGACTCTGAGGCGCAGGACTGACCGGCTCGCTGGAGTTATTACTGCTGTCCGCCGCTATCTTCAGCTGGGACGAGTCTGACAGAGAACTCTGGTTGCTGTTCTCGTCTGAGAAGGCAGGAGAACATCACAATGTGACAAGAAGAAAGAAATCATGTGAACAAATCGTTTTTAAGTTTTAAACCAATTAAAGAAAATAACCGGATTGGTTACACTTTATTTTGATAGTCCACTTTAGACATTCTACTAACTATAAGTAACTTTGCAACTTCATGTCAGCTAACTCTCATTAGAGTATTACCATACTGTCAGTAGACTGGTAGGTTATGGTTAGGTGTTAGGGTTCGGGTTAGTAGAATAAGTTAAATTGTAGTTTCCAATTTACTTATAGTTAGTAGAATGTCTGTTGGGGGACTGACAAAATAAAATTTTAGTAAATATTAATCAGACAGTCTACAAATACTTTATGACAGTTAGTTGACATGCTACTTATAGTTAGTAACATGTCTAAAGTGGACTATCAAAATAAAGTGTAACCAAAGGATTACATTGAAGGGAACACAACACGTCAATATGTAATAGCACACAATGAGTAGCATTAGTGACACTTCAAAGTTTGAAAAAACACAATTTCCAAAAGATCTCCATACATTTTTTAACTATTTTGACAAAAACAAATAGCTTACAGTTTGAGATAAGAAATCTTATGAAAGTGATTTTATGATTAAAACAAGAACAAATATCTGCTGATGTGTTCAGAAAAATCAACTTAATTCAAATGTTAGTCATTTTCATACCCAATGACAGATATTTGTTCTTGTTTTAATCATAAACTCACTTCATTTTGTTCAGTTTCTCAGAAAACAAGACTTCATATCTTCATTCTGCATGTCATAAATGTCTCTTGATTTAAGTGTTTAGATATTTGTGCTGGAAAACTAAAATCCTGAGGAAGAACATCATGTTTGCAGTGAATGCAATTTAATCTAGAGCCCTATGAAATCTGTTTAATTTATTGTTTTAGTTTATTCTGCTTTAATTGTTAAATGAAATGTGACTGGCTTTCGTTGATCTTCGTGACACAAATGAAGATATTTGTAATGAAATCTGAGAGATTTCTGTCCTCCATTGACAGTCTAAGCAACTTCCACTGACGCTTCAGAAAGTTCATAAAGAGATCCTAAAACTGATCCATACGGATCGAGCGGATTATTCCAGATGTTCTGAAGAGACTCGATGGCTTTATATGATGAAGGAAAGTCTGACGGGTTTGGATCGACATGAGGACGAGGAAATGAGGATTTTTGGGTGAACTGTCCCTTTAAGTGTCAGACCTACTTTTGATTTATTCAACATTTGACAAATTCTGAGACATTCCTCATTATACAGTAAATTACATTTTTATGAATGGATTCTGCATCACAGAACTCATAGGGCTCTAATGTAATGCCACGATATTGAAATTAAGACTTTCTGCTGCAATTTAAGACATTTTAAGGCCTTACATTGTGGACGGTCAAATGAAGACCAGCAGAAACCCTGATTAACCCTTTAAACCCTGCATTGGTTTACCTTGAAAATCTAATAGTACAGAACAGGCATTATCAGACGCCTCCTCCGTGGGAAAACTCTTCCTTTGCTTTTCTCCACCCACACACACTTTGCTCTTTTCCTTCTAAAAGACATCAGGTTACAGATACAGTAAATACAATGCATGTAGTTTCTCATTTATCCAAATGACATGAAGGTACAATTAAAACCATGAGATGTGTCGTACCTCCTTTGTGTCCACCACAGGAACCCATTTAAATATTCTTAATGAAGTATCACCAACCGTGACCCATTTCTTCTCCCTGAAATGGAGCAAAAGCTCGATCAAGTTTCCATGTTTAAAACGCAACCATGCAGAAAAAAACACTTATCGAGTTTCCAGACGGAGAAAGTTTGGGACGTGGGATTACAGGGTCCATTTGTTGATGAGTTGAACCCTATCCAACATTTATTTCAATCACAAAAGTGTTTTGTTTTACTTAAACAATTATATTAAGTAATTATTTAAATGATTGAAAACAATGAATATAAATAATAAAAGTAATAATAATGTTATTAAGTGCTAAGAATTACCATTTAATATGTTTTATTTTAAATTAATAAAAATAATAAAAGTAACATTAATGTAATTAAGTGTTGAGAATTACCATTTCATTTTTTTATTTTAAATGAATAAAAATAATAAATGTAATTTTTGTTATTAAGTGTTGAAATTACCACTTAACACTTTTATTTTAAATGAATAAAAATAATAAAAGTAATATTAAATGTTGTGTTGAGAATGACCATTTAATGTTTTTATTTTAAATGAATAAAAATAATAAAAGTAATATTAATGTTATTAAGTGATGAGAAATACCATTTAATTATTTCAATAATTAAAAAAATGACTAGAAATAATAAAGTATGTTCACTTTTTATCAAATGTTATTAAGTGTTGAGAATTACTTTATTTAAATAATTTTAAACAATGAATAGTAATAATCTAAACACTGATTGGATGTGTTTGGATGCACAGTAAATGTATAATAGATGATATAAACTAGAGAAAACAACAGTAAATCTGTCAGCTATTAAAGGTGACGGACAGTCCCTTTTAAAAGTCCTCTTAAGTCCCGCCTCTTTTTGCCACTTGTCCCTCGAGAACACAAAGACAAGTGCGCGGGCATTGGCTGTCTCTTGTGTCAATCAAACAGCATCCTCTTATGAAACTCCTCCTCCTTTCCGACTGAAGTTTCTCTTTTGAAAAACATTTCTCCTTCAAAGTGTCTTGGCGCCGACCGTTATACTCACCATCTCCGTACTCTCTCGATGGCGGCCATTACTTTCTTAATGTCATCTTTAGCGCGGCTTCGGGTCTCTGCGCGGACCGAACGACCCGACATTTCTGAATTTTATCGGTACTCTTACTGGAATCGTGTCGGTCTCGCAGTCTGGCTGCGCAAATCTCGCGAGAACGCACAACTACACTTTCCACAGTGCTTCTTGACAGTTCCCGCCTACTTACTGAGGGCACAGGTGGCTGCTGTGGGTTATTTTTTATTGTTAACTCCATTATAAGATGAACACGCCACTAAACATATCAAGTCAACGACCGAATGGCCAAATAGTATTCTAGGAATTGTGCCTGTTTATAACCTAAACGCTTTAATTTAACTCTTAATAGTTATAGTAGCTTTCAAAATAAAAGTCATCGGGGGCTGCTTTTTAAATTAGGGTGTTATAAAATTGTTGTTGTAATTTTCAACACTTAATAACTTTTATAAAAAGTGGAACACTATTATTTATATTAATCAATTTTAATTATTTAAATTCTCAACACTTAATAACATTAATATTACTTTTATTTATTTTAAATAATTAAAATGGTAATTCGCAACACATTTTATCATTTCTATTCATATTTTTTAATTATTTAAATAATTAAATAAACAAAACTTTAAGACCCTTAAAGGTGCTGTATGTAAATTATCTGATTCTAAAATATTCCTATCCCGATTCAATATGCATAAGGCAAAACAGTGACTATATTATTTTATCAGAACTGAGGTATGAGATAATCTGTCCTTTGACAGACAGACATCTGTGCTCATTAAGAGAAATAAGGAGTATAATAAATAATCAAACCAACCAAAAATGTGTCCAGTATTCCTGCTTTTTGCATTTGTAGGGCTGTATATTTCCCCTGAAAACACGTCACCGTTAAAGCCTCAAAGAGACGACAGAAAGGAACAAGTCATTTACAAACACTTAAAAACACTCGATTTATTCAATAAAACCAGCACGCTAAAGCCACTTATTCCAGAAACCGAAACAAATCAGTTCTTGGTTGCGTTCATCACTGTTTCCAGAGCGTCCTGAGCGTCTGATATCTGCTGCTGGAGTCTCTGTCTCACTCCATCATTTGTCGTTTTCTTCAGCATGGTCTGCATGTCCCGGATGGCAGCGCGGTAACCGGTTGCATTGTGAAAGACGCGAATGGCGCGGTCTCCGGTACTCACTAGGAAACGGCTGTTGATGTCAAACTTAAGGTCGGCTATATTTTGGCTGTGAACGCCGTGGAACTCCTCCTCTAGTTCGCCAGTGGCCGCACTGTATAAGGCAATATCACAACCGTTTGAAATGGCTACGACACGACCATCAGGCGACAGGGCGACGCGGCTCCCCTCCGAAACCTGACACGGAACCGTCCGGAGCAAATACGGGTCCTGCTTTTTCTTATACTCCACATCCGTGTCCCACAGCTTCCATGTGCCATCTTTGGACACAGTCACCATTCTGTAAAAAGGTAATACATGTTATTAAGGGGGTAGTTCACTTTAAAATGAAAATTGTCATCCTTTACTCACCCTCAAGTTGTTTCAAACCTGTATGAATTTCTTTCTTCAGCTGAACACAAGGGAAGATATTTTGAAGAATGTCCGTAACCAAACAGTTAACTGGAGCCATTGACTTCTGTAGTAGGAAAAAAAAAATACTACAGAAGTCAATGGCTCCAGTTAACTGTTTGGTTACTGACATTCTTCAAAATATCTTCCCTTGTGTTCAGCTGAAGAAAGACATTCATACAGGTGTGAAACAACTTGAGGGTGAGTTTTTATACAATAAAATAGGGCTGAAACGATTCATCGAGTAACTCGAGTTAATCGAATCAAAAAAATCCTCGAGGCAAAATCATCTGCCTCGACACTTCGCTTAGTCCATTTAACTACACACGGATATTGCAGAAAGACATTTTTTTGTGCAAGGACTCGGAGTATGAGCGGATTGCGGTTATATCCGCGGTTCAGGTGTGTAAACATCCCAAAAATTGCAGGTGGGTGAGAGAAATCGTTAATATGTTGATTTTAATAAAGACGCAGAACTCTCATATCACGCTAAAACGCAATGAATGCGTGTCGTTCTTTAACTTTCTGTTTCAGCTCATGTCGAGATCAAAGACCGCAATGCGCGAGAGAGAGAGAGAGAGAGAGAGAGAGAGAGGGAGAGGGAGAGGGAGAGGGAGAGGGAGAGGGAGAGGGAGAGGGAGAGGGAGAGGGAGAGGGAGAGGGAGAGGGAGAGGGAGAGGGAGAGGGAGAGGGAGAGGGAGAGAGAGAGAGAGAGAGAGAGGGCGGGCATCAGCACTGGTAATATCATTTAGTAAAGCTTTTTTTAAATGAAGACAACTGTGTGTTGAGCTTCAGGATGCGACGCTGAACATTTAAGTTTCATTTGCGGCAGTAGCCTACACCCGTCAGCTGAGGAGATACGAGCAACCCAAACACATGAACGCGACGGAGTTTGCAGCTTTGCACATGGATCACCGTCATTGTGATGTGTGTGAAATCTTTAATGAGACTTTATATATCCTACTTGATAATATCTTCGAAATGCACCATTAGATGTTCTCAATACTAGGCGCAACAAACATCAGAACACACTGTAACGCGCGCGCGCTCAGAGCTGCGTGCTTTCATTGATTTGTGTAATTTAAATATCACACTTTAATCATATTTATAGCTACTGACTTAAAACAAGCTGTTACAATGATGAATGATTAGCTCAAAAGATCAGCATGTGTGATGTACTTTAACAGAATTAAACATATCTCGCGTTTGATCACGTTCAAGCGGTTATTCCTCCATGTGATGTATAGGTTGTCGACCCTGGTTCATGTAAATGTAATTTTGCCAAATAAGTTGTTTTGTTTTGTTCAGCAACCTACTTCAGTGTAGCTAATATGTGACGATAGCATCACGCTTAACACGGAGGATTTGAAGTTGTGACTACCAGGTGCGGGTGGAGGGTTTGCTTCTCTCAGCTGATTCGGTGACGAGAGAGCTGATCCACACATCTCTTGTTCCAAGCTAACCTGTCCAATATGTTTTGCTTCAGTAAAGGAGTAAATAAGACAGTAAATGCTTATGTCATGCCTGAGCTGAAGCTGAAACATGAAAGTTAAGTTGCACAACATAAATACAATGTTTAGTTATTTATATTATTTATAGAAAATGTATAGAATTTATAGAATATTTATATTATATAGAATTTATAGAATATTTATATTGGCATTATTGTTATTTATATTACTACTATTTAGATTTATTGGTTGTAGGTTTAGTTTTAGATTGAACTATGTTTACCTTTTTAAAGTAATTTGAAATAGATTTTTATTTAATATAATATGGCAATTGTATGCATTAAAATTGTTTAGTTTCACAGTTATTAATGTATGCAATTTCAGCAATAAAACTAAATTTTTCTAAAAAGAAAACAAATTAGATGTTAATTTTAAGATACCCGTCTTATTGTCTCTTATTGCTCTTTAATAAAGAAAAGTAATTATTATCCGATTAATCGATTACAAAAATAAACGATAGCTGCAGCCCTACAATAAAACAAATAGTATATTTTTTCACAATTTGTGCGGTTAATCCACAAATGCAATAACAAAGATAGATAGATAGATAGATAGATAGATAGATAGATAGATAGATAGATAGATAGATAGATAGATAGATAGATAGATAGATAGATAGATAGATAGATAGATAGATAGATAGATAGATAGATAGATAGATAGATAGAGAAAGAGAGATCTTGCCTTCGAGAGTCATTGGAGAAGTCAAAGGAGTAAACCCCAGCTGAGTGTCCCTTAAGGTCAAAGGCACGGGTGACCTCTTTAAACTCCCCTGATTTGGCGAAGCAAACCTCCCAGACCTTCACATCAGGGGTAAAGCCACAGGACGCAACAAACCTTACGAGAAGAAATAAGAGGTTTTAAATATTATTTCATCTGACGCAAAAACACTTAAACATCAGGGGAAAAACAAACAAATATATGACAAGATCATTCAGGATGGAATTGTGTCTTGAACTAACCGTCCACACGGTGACACAGCAGCATGCGAGTTGGTCATCTGATTAGTGTTGATAGTCGCTAAAACCTCTCCTTTCAGGTCCCAGATCACAATGGTGGTGTCAACAGAGGCAGACATTATAAATTTGCCTGAAAACAGAATCTACAATTAGTCATTAAAGGGATAGTTCACCCAAAAATGAGAATTAGCCCATGATTTACTCTCCCTCAGCCTAGGTGTACATGACATTCTTCTTTCAGACGAACACAATCACAGTTATATTAAAACAAGTCCTGGCTCTTCCAAGCTTTATAATGGCAGTGAATGGCTGTTTCCGTTTTGAAAGTGCGTCCATCCATCACAATCCATCATAGATAGATGCTCTTTTATGATGGATAGATGCACTTTTATGATGGATAGATGCTCTTTTATGATGGATAGATGCTCTTTTATGATGGATAGATGCACTTTTATGATGGATAGATGCTCTTTTATGATGGATAGATGCTCTTTTATGATGGATAGATGCTCTTTTATGATGGATAGATGCGCTTTTATGATGGATAGATGCACTTTTATGATGGATAGATGCACTTTTATGACGGATAGATGCTCTTTTATGACGGATAGATGCACTTTTATGACGGATAGATGCTCTTTTATGATGGATAGATGCTCTTTTATGATGGATAAATGCTCTTTTATGATGGATAGATGCTCTTTTATGATGGATAGATGCTCTTTTATGATGGATAGATGCTCTTTTATGATGGATAGATGCTCTTTTATGACGGATAGATGCTCTTTTATGACGGATAGATGCTCTTTTATGACGGATAGATGCGCTTTTATGACGGATAGATGCTCTTTTATGATGGATAGATGCTCTTTTATGATGGATAAATGCTCTTTTATGATGGATAGATGCACTTTTATGATGGATAGATGCACTTTTATGATGGATAGATGCACTTTTATGATGGATAGATGCACTTTTATGATGGATAGATGCTCTTTTATGATGGATAGATGCTCTTTTATGATGGATAGATGCGCTTTTATGATGGATAGATGCTCTTTTATGATGGATAGATGCGCTTTTGTGATGGATGGATGCGCTTTTATGATGGATAGATGCTCTTTTATGATGGATAGATGCGCTTTTGTGATGGATAGATGCGCTTTTATGATGGATAGATGCGCTTTTATGATGGATAGATGCGCTTTTATGATGGATAGATGCGCTTTTATGATGGATAGATGCTCTTTTATGATGGATAGATGCACTTTTATGATGGATAGATGCACTTTTATGATGGATAGATGCGCTTTTATGATGGATAGATGCACTTTTATGATGGATAGATGCACTTTTATGATGGATAGATGCACTTTTATGATGGATAGATGCGCTTTTATGATGGATAGATGCACTTTTATGATGGATAGATGCGCTTTTATGATGGATAGATGCACTTTTATGATGGATAGATGCGCTTTTATGATGGATAGATGCACTTTTATGATGGATAGATGCACTTTTGTGATGGATAGATGCACTTTTGTGATGGATAGATGCACTTTTGTGATGGATAGATGCACTTTTGTGATGGATAGATGCACTTTTGTGATGGATAGATGCACTTTTGTGATGGATAGATGCACTTTTGTGATGGATAGATGCACTTTTGTGATGGATAGATGCACTTTTATGATGGATAGATGCTCTTTTATGATGGATAGATGCACTTTTACGATGATAGATGCACACTTATGATAGATAGATGCACTTTTATGATGGATAGATGCACACTTATGATGGATAGATGCACTTTTATGATGGATAGATGCACTTTTGTGAAGGATAGATGCTCTTTTATGATGGATAGATGCTCTTTTATGATGGATAGATGCACACTTATGATGGATAGATGCACTTTTATGATGGATAGATGCACTTTTATGATGGATAGATGCACTTTTGTGAAGGATAGATGCACTTTTATGATGGATAGATGCACTTTTATGATGGATAGATGCTCTTTTATGATGGATAGATGCACTTTTGTGAAGGATAGATGCACTTTTATGATGGATAGATGCACTTTTATGATGGATAGATGCACTTTTATGATGGATAGATGCACTTTTGTGAAGGATAGATGCACTTTTATGATGGATAGATGCACTTTTATGATGGATAGATGCACTTTTGTGAAGGATAGATGCACTTTTATGATGGATAGATGCACTTTCATTAAGGATAGATGCACTTATGGACTTTAAAACAGAAACATCCATTCACTTCCATTAAAAAGCTTGGAAGAGACAGGACTTAAAGCCCTGCATTTATGCCCGAGCCCGACGGGCCCCGACTTTTTTACGCCCCTCGGGCCGGGCTTCGGGCCAATTTTCATGTCATACCTAAAACGCGGGCCGGGCTTCGGGCCTTTTTATAGGCTTCTCCTTTGTTTTATATTTATTTTATCAATTAAAAGGAACAATGAGTTCTGCGCTGGTGGAAACAACACGAGACCATAATAGCTAACGCAACTGTCAAGATATGGCTCGCAGAGTGTTCGGAGCATAGGTTCAGAGTCCGCGCCAGCAGCAGCAGCGTGCGTTTCTTCAGCGCGGAGACACACTGCAAGCGTGGTGTGAGCGTGACGTTTCTGTTGCGTGTCATCCGCGGGGCGTCTGGTGCTATTAATGTACAGGGAAGCCCTATACTTCATGTTAAATATAAATATATTGCCTATTTATACAGCAAAGACAACTTCGGCAGCAGCCGGCCCATGCCATATCCATGGTATTGACGGCAAAAGGCTACAGAATAATTCGTTCTGTATTGACTGGTTTAATATTTCAAAATCGATAATTAGGCTATGTTGTCTTTTATTATTACAATTAGGCCTATCTGCATTTATGTTAACCTACAGACTTTCAAACATTATGTCATTATGTGTCACAATGTTTTATGGGCTATATGTTGTAGTCAGATAGATATGATGGTGCTGCAACACGCATCGCCGCAAATGACTAATGCAAGCCAACGCAAATGGCCGTAAATGAAACTTAAAATAAGTCTAAGATAGTCAAAAACACCATCATCTTCAATAAAAATGAATGAGATGAATGAGATCATTATCTTACCAGTGCGTCGCGCTCTCTTATGTGGTATTTGAATCTGAAATAAGCTGCTGAATAAAATGCATCTTAATCTTTTGCTTCCGTTGCTGTAAACTCCGTTAAATGAGCATATACCCCGGGAATTGAAGATGGGATTTATATTCATTTGCGTAGGTGTAAGGTAGGCTATAAGACAACCTGCATGTGCTTTTTTTATTTTATTTGTTTAGCTCCGTTTGCGAGAGCCGCGAGCAGAATCAGCCTGCCTCAGCTCGTCAAAAATGCCTTTTAGGCTACTGGTGGTAATAGTAGGTGAAATTAACTAACATTGTGATGCTTGACGTGTTTTATGGATTTTATTATAGGCAAGACAAGTCAAGAGTTGATTTGAGAGACTAAATTAATTAAATATGCGGTTAACTCACTGTCGGCCGCTGGCCGCTTTTGGTCGTCACTTAAAAAAATTAAAACTTTAATTTAACAAACAAAAAAATGCTCTAAACATTTTTCTTAATTAACGTAATAAAGAAACGAAACGAAAAATAACTACTTTGACATTAAAAACAAAACAGAACTATTTTAATGGCTGCAACAATGTAAAAAAAAAAAAAAAAAAAAAGGGCTCCAGTCGGACTCGGGCCGAGAATTTTGATAAGCTGTCGGACACGGGCCGGGCTAGGGCCTCAGCGTCTCGGGCCCGGGCCGGGCTAGGGCCTAGATTTGAGGCCCGTGCAGGGCTCTAACAGGACTTTTTTTAATTTAACTCCCTAGAATGGCTTGAGGGTGAGTAAATCATGGGATAATTTCCATTTTGGGGTGAACTATGCAAGCTTGCTTAGCATGTGTATATGACATTCATCACTGTCTTCTTAATTTAATGAACAGAGTCCACTGACCTGTCTCTGCGATTCCGATGTTGATAATGATTCCCTTGTGTTTCTGAGGGAAATCCCCCGGAGCAGCTTTGAAACTATATGTCCCATCATCTTTTTTAATCATCTTATAGATTCGAATGGTCTCTCCATTGGCCAGCCAAGTGATAAACGCTCTAGGAACAAAAGCCAAGCGGTCAGCAGAGACAACCGCTTGAAAGAGTAACAGAAGCCTTGTAGATTTATTTACACGTTAATGAGGTGAAGCGTACCGGCAGTCTGGGCTGAAGCGGACGAGTGTGGCGTGGTCAAACTCAACGTTGGCCCTCAAGCACTTGTGATCTCGGTCCAGGAAGTCTTTAGTGCTCCAGATCCTGATGGTACGGTCATCTGAGCAAGATGCAAGGTATTTGGCATTGCTACTAAAGTCCAGGCAGGTCACAAGGCCACTGTGACTCTAGAAGAGGGAATGAAATGCACAGAAATACAGATCAATATACAGGAACGTGACTTGCATCTAAAAACACATTTTGCAATCTTGATATTCACAATTTAGTTCAATATAATATTGTTACAATTTATAGTTTAAAGCGGGGTCTAAAGCCATGTCATGCATTCTACCTTATTTACACTGTTAAAAGTTGATTCTCATGATAGACAAAGTTTCAAAACACAGGTTGGACGTATGACGGAGTATTTCTGTGCCAAATACACTCCTTCAGGATTGACACAAGATTCGTTAAAGGGGGGGTGAAATGCTGTTCCATGCATACTGATCTTTTTACACTGTTAAAGACTTGGAATCCCATACTAAACATGGACAAAGTTTCAAAAGTTAAGGTGGACGTTTGATGGGAGTATTTCTTTGACAAAAATACTACTTCCGGTTAGTCATAAGTTTCGGCAAGTTTTTTGCGATCATGTGTCCCCTTGACGTTAACGGGGGCGGAATTTCCTTGTATGGGCCTTACGGACAATTCTACCGGAAGATCGTGAGAGAGAGAGAGAGAGAGAGGGAGAGAGCGAAAGTAACAGGCTACGCCCATCAAAGCGCTGGCTCGTAGGCTGCGCTGCACAGGTGATTTTCACAACTAACAATGTCACCAAAAAAAGTGCGTTTTTGGTTGCCAGACCAAGACAGTCCTGCACAGATTCTCCAAAACCCCCGCGTTAAGGCAACAGTGGATGGAATTTGCTTTTCCGGATCAGCAACTGAGTTGCGCGAATGTTTATATCTGTTCGCTGCATTTCGGTGCCGACTGTTTCATAAACAAGGCCCAGCTCGACGCCGGATTTTCCCAATCGCCTAATGCTGAAGGATGGAGCAGTCCCAACGATAAAGGTCCGATCACGTATAGTTAATTGATCAATGGAGCATGCGATGTGTAGTTCGTGTACATTTGTTTAGCTGGCCACTATATGTGTAACTTTATGTTTGTGTATTGTAAAAGCACTCCAAACAACAATACACAAAGAGTGGGGAAATAAGTTGAATTAAATAAGCGCGCTTCTTCATTCAAATGCGCTACTATTCCGTGTCTTTCTATGTAAACACTAGCCAAAACCAGTCAAATCACGCGTAAACACACACACACACGTGCACAACTGCACTTCCCACATGTACACCTTCAAAGACAAAAATACGACGATATAATTCAAGTATAAATATGTAAATAACACAAGTCGCTAAGCATATTATATAGTTAGTGTATAACTTGTACCACATAGAGACGTCCTGCTCTAGTCGTTTTTGCTGCTGCTCCTGTTCAACTGCAGCCTCTGGGTCTGATTCCGGATCATAGATGTATGGCTGGATCTGATTAAAAGCCATATTTTTATTTTGAATAAAGTGTTTTTCCCGCTGTTAGGGATGACAGCTTTACGACGCACTCGACTCAACACAATAGCAGCAGCGAGCACACGTCATTATTTAGCTCCGCCCACACGACACGCCCCCACCCGCTCGGCTTTTTTCGGAAAGACTCGGAACAGCGCATCTTTCTTATATAATTATTAAAAAAATAAAGACTTTTCGGAGATATGCAGGATGCAATGCTACTCTATAGGTACTCAAGATTGACATGACACTGACTGAAACTGAGTGTTTCACCGCCCCTTTAACATTTTATTGAGTATGGCCCTGTGTGACATCATGAAGGCAGGAATTCCTTATATGGGCACTTCTCGCGGAAATACACACACACACACACACACACCAATGAGCGTGGTTTGGTTACGGGAGCCATCTGCGGAAACCACAGGTGGCGAGTGAAACTGCATTAAGTGTGTTTTGTTGGCAATCGGCGTGTAAAAGCATATAATATGAACAAAATCAACGTATATAGAGAAGTTCAAGAGTTATCCAGCTCATCTTTGACGGCCAGGTCATCACTTTCTCCTCCTCGGTCACAAATCTAGGGGTTCGTTTTGACCCACAGCGGACCGTCAATGACCACATTAAGCATATTTGTAAAACTTCCTTCCACCACCTTCGAAACATCTCCAAACTCCGTCCCCTTTTAACCTTTCCAGATGCAAACGTGTCCATGCCTTTGTCTCCACCAGGCTGGACTACTCCAACAGACTCTTCAGTGGGATTTCTGGCAGAAATATCCAGATGCTTCAATACATCCAGAACAGCGCTGCCAGAGTCCTTATGAGAGTCTGTAAATATGATCACATAACTCCCATCCTACACTCATTGCATTGGCTTCCCGTTTCATCCCGGATCGACTACAAAATCCTCCTGCTCACACATAAATGCATCACCGGACCTGCACCTCCATATCTACAGGAACTCATCAGTCTGAAATCCTCCAGCTGCACCCTCAGATCTTCAGGCCACCTGCTTCTTCAAGTCCCCATCACCAGGCTCCGTACCATGTGAGACAGCGGTTTTGGAACCACCTTCCCAGTGAGCTGAGAGCAGTACAGAGACGGGACCACTTTTCTGTTCAGAAAGGCGTTTTTGTTATTTTTTCCCTTTATTTTTCCATTGTTGCACTTTGAGATTCTTTGGAATGAAAACTGCGTTATAAATTAAATCTATTATTATTAGGGATGCACGATATTGGATTTTTGCCTATATCCGATATGCCGATATTTTTCAGCTCATTTTGGCCGATGCCGATACCGATGCCGATATATGTTTATTTTTTCCCTTTGTTTGGAAACAACACCATTTTGAGCAAAAACAATTTTTTTTCATTCTGGTTTCAGATTTCTGAGGTCTCCTTAATAAAAGGATTCTTGTTGAAGATAAATAAATGTTAATAAAGTTCTTTTTATGATAAGAGTATATTAAAAGCTCTGAAAATAACAATAATAAAGTCAGTAATTTTTCACCCCAGATGCAGCTGTAACCTTAATATTGTATTTTTGGATTTAACGTTTGTGCACATGAAGTGGGGGTGGCATGACATCCATTGATGCTGTCTTTTAATTCTACAATTATTGTAGAGCTCCTTGGATTATTTTTCATCATTCATTTTGTAAAATTTTATTACAGATTAATACACTGTATATAAAAGTATTTAATTTACAAGTGTCATGCTTGTGATCATTACTGATTTGTTTATTCAGAACAAGAAGTAACTTCAATTTATTTGTGTATTCTACTTTTCATTGTATTACTGTAACAACAGCGCCCCCACTACATGTGTAAATATATAGCGGTCTAGCTGGAGGGCACTAGGACCTGGAGGAGCTTCTGCTGCTGTGGAGGCTGCCGCACGCGCTAGAGAGTGGGGAGACGCGATTCATTGGGCTTGTTTTGGGCTAGTTTTGTTGTGAAAACGTGGCAAATCTGCTGCTGACGGTCACGTCCTTCTGTACGTGCATTCAGAAATTCAAGGCAGCATTTAAAAACAGTCAATATAAATCACTGTACATGCAATGCATTTTCTTGTTTTCACTTGAAGAATGACCGCAGTGCTGACATGGTCTTATCGCTGTAGCACTCCTTGCACACGTGAGTTATTGCAGGCGCATATCAACGCGTTATCATATCGGCAAGGCATATCGGCATAATGTTTTCATATCGACCGATGCCGATTTTTATATTTTAAGCGTTTATCGGCCGATTCCGATGTCGTGCCGATAATATCGTGCATCCCTAATTATTATTATTATTATTATTCCGTGTGTGCGTGTCTTAGCTCCGCCCACTGCACGCCTCCACAAGCTCGGCTGTTTTCAGAAAGAATTGGTTCAGTGTAGGGCTGAACGATATTCTGTTTTAACATCGACATCGCGATGTGACTATCGCTCACGGGCACATCGCCGGAACATCCGATGTGATGGGTAGTAGCCCATGGTGTATTAAGAGAACGAATGGTAGCAAACAGTAAACACGAGTTTGTTGCTGGAGTGACATGCCCGTTCCGCGAGCCTGCACACTGATTGGTTCGCTGTGCCGCTACTCACCGCTCACGGCCAAACATTCACTGCTAAAATGCGCCAAGAAGAGGATCTGCCGAAAAGAAAGAAAAAAGGTTCGTACCAGAAATCATCTTTTTGGGACTATTTCGGCTACATAAAAGAGGATGTTGAACAAAAAGAGGTACTTTGCATGAAGTGTCTTGTGGCCACAAAACAAGAAAACACCACCAATTTGTCTGATCACTTAAAACGGCACCACTGGGGCTGCACGTTTTCAAGTTTTTCATTAACCGTTAACCGAGGCCCTTAGCGGTTAATACTCGGTTAACCATAGTGTGTGTCAGGGTTATTATTTTTAGTTTATTAATTTGACGACCGCCATCTCCGTAGTGAACGCGCCTATAGAGAGAAATGCACATCATGGATTACATAATCAGAGAGTAGCCTATTTCTTTTCGTTTTAAATTGTTAAAAGACATTTCAAGCTTTCTTAAAGGGGCGGTGAAATGCTGTTTCATGCATACTGAGCTTTTTCCACTGTTAAAGACTTGGATTCCCATCCTAAACATAGACAAAGTTTCAAAATCTAAAGTTGGACGTTTGATGGAGTATTTCTGTGTTAAAAATACTCCTTCTGGTTTCTCACAAGTTTCGGAGAGTTTTTTTCGAGTATGGGTCGGCTTGACGTTAATAGAGCGGAAGGTCCTTGTATGGGCCGTACGGGCTCTTCTCCCGGTAGGGTGCGCGCGCGTGACTAGAGCGAGAGAGGAAATGCACGCCGTAAACACTCTCAGCTGCAGATCCAGTCCTCCGTGAAGACTTCTGTCGCGCCGCACTCCACTTTATTCCTATGGGTGACGTCGAGCGACTTCAACACTTCAGCACAGCATTCTGGGAAGGCAGCGCTGCATCTGAACCGATTTGAACGCAGAAATGACGGGAAACTTCACAACATCGCTTCAGTCGCGTCGCAAAGTGGATCTCCACGGTCACTGCTGTCAGGACTTCACCAAATCATACCAAAGAAGTGTGTTTTTGACGGAGCGGTCCCAGCGATAAAGGTTCGGTCCTGCTTTGGAAGCAGCCGGTGAGTTAAACTGCTTCAGATGTCTGTGCTGTCGGCTATCGTCGTGTGAGTAAACATCAGTAAACGACACGATCGCGTGCTTCGTCATTCAAATGCGCTAACGGACTCCATTGTTTGTATAACGTTACACTAGTCTGACTCTGACGTGCAAAACCGCTTTGCTTGCTACTGCTAAGGTCTAGTCGCATACAATAGTCCATAAACCGAATCATGTCCTCATAAACTGCTTGTAAAGACACACAAATGTTGACAGGCCACTAAATACAGTCCATACCACAGAGACGGACGTCCTGCTGCTGCTGTTTCTTCTGTTCAATTTATCTCAGCCTCAGATTTGATTGTGGATCATTATCTGTATTAGCTGAGATAGCGATGGGTTTCTCCACGCTTGAGGACGTCACCACTTTGCGCTCGTCATTCTTTAGCTCCGCCCACACGATACGCCTCCAGGCGCTCGTTTTTTTCTGGAAAGACTCGGTACAGCCCATATTTCTTTTATAAATATGATAAAACTAAAGACTTTTCGGAGATATGAAGGATGCAATACTACTCTATAGGTACTCAAGATTGACATGAGATTGACTGAAACTGAGTGTTTCACCCCCCCTTTAAGATCTATTTCATGTCTGTGAGGCGTACGCTGAGTTTCGTTAAATTAGGATGAGATGCGCTCCAGTTCACGAGCAATGCGAGTGGCCGCGAGGCGAGGGCGCCGTCATGATTAGGGCATGTAGTAAAATATGCAGCCGAGAATGATTCCCACAGCGTTTGACCCGCGCGGCTGAGCCTCTCCTGGCAGAGAGTTCAAGCATCTGTGGACTCGTTCCTTCAGCTCTGGCCATCTTGCCTTCAGTCTGCGATTAGCTTTTTTCTTTTCTTCATTACAGTTAAAGTAACCTCTGCTTTTCGCTAGTCCTTCACAAGTTTCTCCCTTCAAACTTTCTTTCTTCTGCTCCGTTATGCCCAGCGCGAGCGGCTCCCGCTCTGCTTCTGCCCTAATGCGACTTATAGTCCAGTGCGACTTATGTTATTTTCCTCTTCTTGACGCATTTTTTGACTGATGCGACTTATACTCCGGAGCGACTTCTAGCCTGAAAAATGCGGTAAGCACTGCATTGCAATACTTGCATTTTGCCCCGTCACTCTCATTTTTAAAGTGCTCCCACGCTTTCTTTGCCCGCTTAGAAAGCTGGTCATGACTTCTTCTTGTGGATATTACAAATGTCTGGGAGCGCTCTGGCGGTCTCTAGGGGTGCAAAAATATATTACAACTAAATTCAAAGCACGTCATTGACGCCACTTAACAGAGCAAAATGTTTCACTCGGTTACGCAATTTTTAACGGTTAATCGGTTAACCATGGACACCCCTAGGCACCACAAAGATCTTTACGACCAATACAAAGCAGGGCTCGACATTGACGCTTGTCCGGGACATGTGGGTGTTTTGAAGAGATTTTTACTTGCCTGACGGACAGCCTGATTAGAACATAAAATAACTAGCGAATCACCAAAATGCAAGAATGTTTGTGCATTAATTTAGTGTAAGTGGCGATCGATTGTGGATAATATATAATGAACTGACAATAATACGGTCGCGCTGTTCACGCTCGTGCAGCCTCTCGAAGAGAAATCACAACACTAGAGCGTTTTCCTGAATGCCATCACGACTGTGACGCTGATTACATATAACAGTTCCATAAACAACTAATTAACATTCACTTAGTCACTTACATTTTAGATGCAATATTTAGTGTTTTTGTTCTATTTCAGCAGTGAAAATCGTCCACAGCAGACCCGTAACGCGTCTCACTCACAGCAACAAGCGTGAACGATTCAGCGTTTGAATGAATCGTTTGAATGAACGACTCAGTGACTTGCTTATTAAGACCATAGATATCCATAATAAAGGCTAGATGTCTCGTGCGCGCTGTTGGCCAATGGAGGTCGCCGTCCGCAACTGGCGGCCATCTTGTCACAGGCAGCTCGCTCCCTCGTATCAGTGTGTTTTAATGGTGCATGTACTTTTAAATAACCATAACTTGCTCAATTTTCAACCGATTTTCAAACTGTTTCGTTTGTTATAAATGTCAGAGATGTAGTTATGACACTACATACTTATGAATAATTATAACCATGGACTTCAATATGAAAGTAACATTGAACAGAACAGATAGGTGCAATGAATATACACACACACACACACACACACACACACACACACACACACACACACACACAAGGTATTTATGTTAAATCAATATATAGGCTACTAAAACTGTGTACCGAATGGCAACATGAGAAATTATATATATTTATACACATATACAGCTCTGATTTTTTTTCCAGAGCTAGCTCATATATATATATATATATATAAGCTTTTTTAATAAGAATATCACTATTATAATAAAATATTATTATTATTTTTTTTAATTAAACAAACATAAAAACATGCGAACTAAGTTTATTTTAACTAGACAAAAGATTGGTTATCATAAAATCGTTATTGGTGTCAATAAAACCTATATAATTGAACAGCTCGATTGTGGTCTCAGCCTTGATAACGTGCATGTAAGTTAGCCGTGACACACAAGCTGCACGATTAAGTCGTTTATCGAAACAAAAAGCTGCAATTTCAACGTGTTAAAGCATCCGGATTTGTAGCCATGTTAATAACGTTTGTAAGAAACCAAACCATTTGTAAATCCGTCAAGATTTCAGCGAGATAAGAGTATTTATGTTCGTACAGATCACTCGCCTTACATCAGGTTCCACAGAGCCCGACAGAAAGCCTGCCTGTGACAAGATGGCCGCCAGTGATGCCGATGGTGACTCCGCCGTAAGCCATCTAGTCCTTATTATGGATATCTATGATTAAGACGGTCACCTGCTGCCACCTACTGGAGGTTTAGTTTATGTTTGCACATACTTTCCAACATTTCTTTTTGTTACTTGTAATGAAGCTTGCTTATCACTGAAATTATTAATATCATATGGAATGGTAAATATTGACTTTAGCCTGGATTGATGGCTCTCAATATCGCAATATATATCGTTGGGGGAAAAATATCGCAATGTAATTTTTTTCCAATATCGTGCAGCCCTAGTTCAGTGTACCTGTCTTTTAGAAATATAATAAACTAAAGACTCTTGTGAGATATGAAGGATCAACACTACTCTACAGATACTCAAGATTAACACTAGACTGTCAGAAACTGTGTGTGTTATGACCCTTTAAAGCCTTTTTCAGACCCGCCTAAACCCAGTAATATGATAATGTGAAGCTTGAATTAGCATGTTTTTTCAATAATTCTTTTATAGGTAAAAACCTCAAAAAACAGAAGCCATTTGAAATAGCAATGTTTTGTACCAATGTTATTGTTTAAATTTAAACCGAATAAAGCCATTATTTTTGTTGTTTTTTGCCCTTGTGGACTTCGACTGGTTGCCCTTGACATGCTGTGCCAGCAAATTACGTCATGTGTGTGTGAGTGTGTCCCATATCTCTCAGATGTAGGCAGGAGCTTTATTTTAGGACAATTTCATATACACAAGAAGAAATGGTCAGGATCCAAGCCACATTTTATTCAGGAGACTATGGACTATTGCACCAGTTTGGAGAACATTGTGAATAAAAAAGCAAGAAAGACTTGTTATAATGTTAATGAATATACTTGTTTGATTAATTTATCAAAGGTTTGTAAGCTTTGGCATTTTTTGGTCATTGTTCTTTTTTTTGTATATGTGTATTAATATGTTTTCTCTGGAAAATAATTTTAAAAAAAGAGCTATGTGTGTACCTTCAGAGAAGACGCCAGCAGCGGGTGAGAGAAGCTGTGCTGCTGCGGTCTGTCCTTGCGGGGGCGCTGTTGCTGCTTCTGCTTTCTGGAAGAAGCTTTCGCTGCATTCTCCTCCACTGTAACATTCACGAAGACATAACAAACTACTTTACAACCTAAAATCCTTTGAATCGTTTTAAAACACACCGGTATGTTAGTGACAAATCAAGAAAGAAGAGGCACATAACTTACCGGGTTCATCGGTATCTTTCTTCAGCTCGTTTTCCTCAGATAATTCACTCTTCTGTCGACCCACAGCCACGGCCACTAACACAACCAGAGCCCCGATCAGCACCGACAGGGCAAAGATCGCTGCAAACTCCATCTGGGCTAGATTTGTGCCACGTTATGACTCCTGACAGGGACTGTGTGTGTGTGTGTCTTCTCTGTAACTCGAGTCGCACTCACAATAGAGTCTTCACTGACTGTCCAAATGGATCAAACTACTCGGGCACGCGCGGCTTTGTTTTGAAAATCGCAAAACGTGTTATACATAAAGTACGTGCATTAAATGAAACCTTGCAGGGGTTTCAAAGAATGAATTACACTACACGTAATCAAGTGCGAAATATCTCCTCACAGCACTGCGCAGCCGCGAGAATCTCTTCTTCGTTCTTGAGAAGGTGACTGACTTTGGGCGACAGTTCGAGTTGTTAGCGCCCCTCGCAGTTTGGAGTCTCAGCAGAAAAGTACAAACGACACGTTAACATCAAAAATGATTTAGGAATAATCCAAAGAATGATTAATAAAAATTGTTTGATTTTAAGGATACACTACATACTATGGAAGCTTGTTTGCCCCATCAGATATGTATACATTTCTATGATCTGAAGTGTTGACCGTTCTAAAATGGCGGCGCGTAACGGACAGTACTGTCGTTATTAGTGACGTGCATCCTGTCACAGACTTAAACGGCCCAGTCAATCATCTTGTCGCAGTTAAAGGCACAATTTGTGAGATTTTTGCTTTATCCATTTGAATTAATCTAGCATACAATGTAATACAGACAAAATTATGTTTTTCAGTGTTTGCTGTCATCTAGAGGAAACAGGCGAAACTCTCTGCAGGATGTTAGAGCACACACTTTCAAAACTGAATTTATAACCAAAAAATCAAAAAGACAATTTGACCAAAATTGTGTATTTAGAGACCACTGTGTGGGTATGGTAAGCTTTTCAATTTGGGTAGGACAAATCCAGGCGTAAATTTACATTTACATTTAATCATTTAGCAGACGCTTTTAGCCAAAGCGACTTACAAAAAGGGGAGAGCAATAGAAGCAACGAAACAAACAAGGCCAACAACCTGCAAGAGCTGTAAAGAGCTGAAATCTCCAAAAATGGCCCCAGAACTGAACGACAAAAGGGCTTATTTCTGCTATTGTAGGCTCATTTTGTAAATGTAAGCAACTAATTTGGACACGCAGGTCCAGTCATCGCAGCTCAGAGCTCACCCAGAATCGGCTCTACATCTTCGGAAGAAGAGCCGTGGAAAGTTAAAAATAACACACACGACCGCCCATACCGCGATGGCATAAACCAACTTTTATGCTTCACTCATATCTATTTTATTACAAAGTTGTTCACTTAATTAATTTAACACGATTTTTAGTTTTCAATATCCACAACATGCACATTCAATTATATAAATGCATGGTAAATGTTAGAAAAAAAGGTTTTCCAAAACCGCTAACTAAGTTAGCAACTTTGTTGGTTGCAATGTAATTTCCCATTGCCAACCAACTAAGTTGCTAACAGGTTAGCAACTCTGGTTTTGGGAAACGCACTCCAGTCAGATCAGTTACTCACTGGTTAAGGGTTAATAACCATGGCTAAACCACTGACAGTATATGATTTAGCTGTTGTTTATAATCATCAAAACAAAGTCTTATTTAAAGATTCATTATCCAAATTATAGGTATTTGAGCCTTTGGAAATGACTTTGTTTGAGCTCTGTCAGAAATTGTATATAGCAAAAGTAAATGTATTTGTAAGTGAATGACAGACAGGGAAAATAAATACGAGTACTTGCACAAGACTTATGTATGTTATAGGGAGCCGTGTTCCTGATTGGCGGATAGAGGGAAAGGGGGCGTGTCTCAGCAGGAAAACTCACGTGTAGGTCAGCCTGGGCTTTATTTACCTCCTCACTGTCGGCTAATCGAGAGCAGTGTCTCATTAATCCTTACCTAGACCAGACAGTTTCTTCATCTGTGGCTTTAACAGAAGCGATGAAACACAGTACCAGCGTCCCAGCTTTCGTCAGCAAACTCTGGGCACTAGTGGAGGCTCAGTCGACGGACGAGCTCATCTGCTGGAGCCAAGTGAGTACTATATTATAAGTGGATCTTTATTTTAGGTATTGCGTGTCTTGTGTTTATCAGAGTGCAAGCAATATTAACTCTTCAGAGTATAATGTAATTTCTTCAGAATGTCACTCGTTTAACATTAGCTCTGTTTATCTGCCCAGAACAGGTTTATTATGATGTAATCAGGAGACATATATTAGTAATACTGCCTGACCTGCTTTACAAAACAGATCCACGTGTTCTGAGCTGATGCCGCTGGAGGCCGCTCGCTATTGGTCCACTGTCCGACCAATCGCTGCTCGTTATATTATTAGAACGTGATTGGAACAGCGCGCTCTGAACCGAGGCATCATGTGACAGAATGAATTAGAACAGAACATTTTGTCAGAGACAGCCATACAAAAAAAAGTAAAAAACAAAAAAAAACAAAGTTATTTAATACATGTTGTTGATTTTGCATAATGGAAAGTAGTGAACTGAAAGTTACAAAGAGATTAATATTATTGCAATTGAATGACTTCATGGATATCCGCTTTTTTGATTCATATTTATTTGTATATGTATGTAAATATGAATTTATTTGCCTTGAATTAGTTTTTATTAAGACTACTCACCCTGGCGGTAAAGATTTTATATATATCGATAATTAATATATTTTATATACATTATTATATACCTCAATGATGTGTTAATATATACCAATATTGCAGATATTAAAGTATTGTTTTCAAACTGGGGTCCGTGGAGAAGTCTAGAGAAAAAACATAAATAAATGAATAAGATTAAAAAAAGTTATTAAATTAACATGGTTAACAACTGATTTATATAATGACTCCTTATATACATATAAAAAATAACAAGTAAATGTATTATATGGTTAATTTATTATTTTTTAAATTTGCTTAAAAATAAAATAAAATAGATTAGACAAATAAATAAATAATTAATCTCAAGTAAAACTGTAAAATATGAATAATAGTAATATTAAAATTCGTAAATTTGCTTAAATTAACATGCAAAAGTTAAAACCATTTTATATATACACACACATACATAACATTAGAAACTAATTATATATATATATATATATATATATATATATATATATATATATAAAGGTACATAAATACATTTTATTAAAATAAATACATAAGTGATTAAATGTTTAACATAAAATACAACGTAAAAAATGTATTAAAATAAATAAATTAAAATATTTGTACTAATCTATTAATTCGATTAAAATACTCATTTGTATTCTATTATTTTATTGTTAATTTAACATTTAATCACTTATTTCACACACTCGAATAAGATTGAAATAAAAAATTATACATTTAACAGTACATTATTACCTTTATAAAGTTATGCAATAGAAACTAGTGTTAGATAATATTAATATTTTTAGTGTATTAATTGGGTGTTTATAAAGTTTCAAAGTGTCTAAAAGTTTCAAAAGCCCGGGTAATTAATCAAAAAAAAAAAAATCTTCAAGCTGACATTTGTAACAAATTCTAGTTAGATTTTGAGTTATGTTATGGAAGAAAACATGAACTGTGTAAAATATTTAAAGGGATAGTTCAGCCATAAATGAGCCTGTGATGTTTATCCGCTGACCCCCAGGGCGTCCGAGATGTAGGTGTGTTTGTTTCTTCAGGAGAACACAAATGAAGATTTTTATCTCAACCGTTGCTCGTATAATGCATGTCAAACATCACATTTTTATTTTTAGGTGAACTATCCCTTTTAAGGTTAAGAGATAAAAGCAAATCGATTTGATATGTTGATATGCAAGAGCCCTTCAAGTACAAAACAGTGTTTCCTGCCAGGCCAGAATGGGCTCTTCTTTAGAACTAGTCTGACATATATAAAGTGCTGTAAGTTAAACCACATCCGCCTGTTTCCTGTCTGTTAGGATGGCTGCCATTTTCTTGTCCAGGATGAGCAGCGGTTTAGCAGAGAAGTCCTGCCCCTTTACTTCAAACACAGCAACATGACCAGCTTCGTGCGCCAGCTTAACATGTGTGGGTATTAATGATGAGAAGATAGTGGTGAGACTATATCTATAGCATGACGTACTGACTGGGTTTTGTGAATATTTTTCTCCGTCATGCCCTGATGGTTTCGGTTCCTTTGATCGCCTTTGGCTTGGCGACACTAACATTATGATCTAAGTTATTCAACTTAATATACAAATAACATTAATTAATTAGGATTTATTTAATTCTATAAACTATAATACTGATCTGCCAACATTGTCGCTTTATGATAAATTAAAATAAGCTGATAACATCACTGTTTTCTCCAGAACGACTGTACAGCCAAATCTAATTCTGCTGCAGTATTGTCCTGTTTAACACTGTGAAGCTGCTTTGAGACAATCGGCATTATAAAAGTGTTACGAGTTTCAAAATAGTGTAACTGCTGTAACAAATGATTTTGGTTGGGGTTCACTACTCTCAACTCCCTTGGTTGACTGCCTGGAAAACAGAATGGTATGATCAGAGAGTGAAAGAACGAACCGCCATCTTCATACACAAATCTCTGTATCTTTTATTACAAATGTATCAAATCATGGTATAAAACAATAACATTCCCTTAGTGTAAACATGTTTCAATGTCAGAGTCTATCCGTTAATTTCAATTTAAACTTGTCAATATAGTTTTCTCTTTACTCTCCACATAACAATGTGACATATTTCACACTCACATTCACAAAGTAATCATGTCTTAGCAAAAATAAGCATCACTTTCTTTAAAGTGCAGTAATGTCACAAGGATAAATCATACTTTAAGCTATATATTTATATATATACATGTCTATACACATATCTGTTTACTTGTTAATTCACAAAATGCACTGTAATACTAATTTAGTAATGTAAATCATAAACCCTCTTTGGCATTAAATGAATATTTTCATGACTTTAGAGTCACAACATGAATTATACACTTAGGGAAAACTGTTCAACTTATAACACTTTCATAATAAATTCTCCTTTATATTTTAAACAACATACCCCTTTTCTCTTAACATTTACTATAGTTTATAACCTGTCAGGATACCTTAAAAACACAAAATAACGTTAACAGGAAGTGAGACCACCAGTGTCACTCATTCAGCACAATACTCATGTTACACAGCCGCTCGCGGCATTGTTACCGAACCGTTTTCCCGCGATTATAAACACGGCTCTTTAACTCGGCTTTATACATCGAAAATTTCATAACCAACTCATCACAGTTTCAATACACAACATACACTTCAGGGGGACACAGTTATTGTCATATGTTAACAGAATACCAACCTGGAAAACAGAATGGTAAGATCAGAGAGTGAAAGAACGAACCGCCATCTTCATACACATGTACTGTATGAAAGACGGGGGTGGCGTCCGTCACCTAGGTACCGCGATGCACCGATACCCGCACTTTGGTTCCGCTTTCTTTGGTTCCCCCCTAACATTAATATTGAACTACAAGATGCAAATTGCAATTATATTAAACACTACATTGCTCCACTTAAATGCATATCAAATAAACATTAAATTGTGGTATCACATAAGGGTGGTATCACAAAAGCACAATATAAATAAATTGATTGATTGATTGTGTCTGACCTCCACTTACAGATGGCTTCCACAAGGTGGTGCATGTGGACGCTGGCCTGCCTAAAGCTGACGGGCAGGTGAACCGCGTGGAGTTTCAGCACGAGCATTTCCGGAGAGCTCAGCCTCATCTGATGGGCCTCATCCGCAGGAAGGTGAAGCGGATTAACTTTATCACACACTCAAACTGCAATGCATTCACCACAGGCGGACAGAGTACACAGCTTCATTACTTGAGTACAAGTACAGATACCCCTTGCTAAATTCTACTCAAGTACAAGTAAAGGTAATAGAGTCAGGTGTCTACTTAAGTAAAAGTACTGAAGTACTTGTTTTTTAAAGTATTGTATAAGTATTGCCACAGTGCTTACATTTATGTACAGAAACGTCCTACAGGGAGTTATGAAAAATTAATGTCTTGGAGAATGTAAAAGGAATTGAAAGTAAAATCAAGTCATTTTCATCTTTTTACCATGTTACTTTATTTAACATTTCTCACTTGCCCACAAGGCAATAGCACAATGGCAACGCTCTGACAAACCTCTGCTAGAGTTTTAATGGATCACATTTGAACCTGACTGAGTTAAACACACCCATACTCAAGAACATCACGGGTCGGCACGTTCCCGGATTGACCTGCTGCGTCTTCATCCATTGTTTCGTCTCTTATCTAAATCTGACCATGGAGTTGACTTTGGTGGAAAGCTGAAGCTGATTGCTGATTTGAGAGGGAAACAACAAATCGAGAGTTTCCGAGAAGTTTCTTTTTTCCTTTTTAGTAGTAGTAACGGGTACTTACGGTTATGGAAATAAATGTAGAGGAGTAACGAGTACAATATTTGCCTCTCAAATGTACTTGAGTAAAGTCATGAGTACTCCCCAAAAATGATACTCGAGTAAAGTACAGATCCCTCAAAATTGTACTTAAGTACTGTATTTGTCCGGCTCTGTCACTCACTCACACACTCTCTCATGCGGACATATACGTGTGTGTTGTGATCTTACAGGTTTCCGTGAGCCGTGGAGTTGAAGATGGAGGGCAGATCTCTCAGGTTCTCGTTCAGGTTAGTCATGTCAGAGGCTGGCAAGACTCCTCAGACCTCAAACTCATGGCCTTGTGCAGGTGAGAATTCCTCCAACACACGTACACTATTCATCGGTGTTAACCTCGTTTGCACACTTACAGGGTTAGTTCACCCAAAAAAGAAAATTCTCTCATCAATTCCTCACCCTAATGAAGTTGGACAGCCGTAACACCTCCGTTCATCTTCACACACAGATGAAGATATTAGTGTTGAAATCCGATGGCTCAGAAAGGCCTTCATTGACACCAATGTCATTTCCTCTCTCAAGACCCATAAAGGCACTAAAGACGTCGTTACAAAGCCCATCTCACTACAGCGGCTCTACAATCATTGATGAAGAGGCCAGAATAGAGTTAGTGCGCAAAATAAAAAATTAAATAACGACTTATATAGTGATGGCCGATTTTAAAATAAAGCTTCGAACCGATATGAGTCAGTGAATCGATTCATGATTCGGATCGCCAATGTCACTTGATTTCAGCAGTTTGCCAATTTGACACGTAATCCGAATCATGAATCAATACGCTGATTCATAATGGTCATGAAAAATACAGTAAAAACAATAATATTATAATTTAAAGCACGGGCGCCGGAAGCAAATAAAAAGTGGGTGGGTCAGTAGCGGCTGGTGAAAAATATTATAGGTGGGGCAATTGTTTTGCGGGGGTCTAGAGGTTCTCCCCCAGAAAAAAAATTATTTAGTAGATGTGATTTCCTGCATTATGGTGCGTTTGAGGCCAAATCCCTTGCCTATACCAAAAAAGACCTCAAACCAGTCAGTACCAACAGTCTAATAAAAAGGCTAATATTCATTTAACTGCCATAGAAATCAACAGTTTCACAGACAATGAACAAGTTGGATGTTTATTATGCTCCGTGCCCAGATAGAAAAAGTGCCGTTTACTAAACGATTGATTGGGCCAGACAAAATCACAGAAATCACTGAGTTATTTACCGCGTCTATAGTCTAGGGGTAGGAGACGCATGACATCAACTTTTGACGCAAATCGATCAGAGGTTCGAATCCGCCTTTAGCCGCACTCGCTCTACTCCTTTCCCTATCACAAATCAGATCGGAAAGGTATTTATTTTCAATAAAAAAGAGAAAATATTCAAAAAGGGGAAATAAAGCGTTTAACATGTGTTTAAGTTTCTTAATAAGTTTCTCGGTTAAGGGGTAGTCAATGTAAGCAGACGTGTGCTGAATTAGAGACGATTAAAGTGAGTGGGTCCAATATCATTGGTCTTAAAAAGTGGGTGGGTCTTGTCCCCTACACACACACACACACACACACACACACACAATGGTTCCGACGCCCATGATTTAAAGTATCTGTTTCTATTTTAATATACTTTAATATGTAATTTATTTCAATAAAATGCTGTCTTTGGTGCTCAAACATTTCTTCTTAAACAGCTTTTATTTGTAATAGAAATCTTTTGTAACATTATAAATGCCTTTACTGTTACTTTTTGCATCCTTGCTCTACTTGACTAAAAAGAGACCGTTTATCCTTTCCTGAAGGGAAAACGAGAGTTTGTGGAGAGAACTGGACTCGTTGAGACAGAACTATCAGCAGCAGCACAAAATCATACGCAAGGTATGTGAAAAAGACAGATAAGGCATAACATTATGACCAGTGAAGTGAATAACACTGATGATCTCTTCATCACGGCTCCAGTTAGTCGGTGGGATATATTAGGCAGCAAGTGAACATTTCGTCCTCAGAGTTGATGTGTGTGAAGCAGGAGAAATGGGCAAGCGTAAGGATTTGAGCGAGTTTGGCCAGATTGTGACGGCTAGACGACTGGGTCAGAGCATCTCCAAAACTGCAGCTCTTGTGGGCTGTTCCCGGTCTGCAGTGGTCAGTATCTATCAAAAGTGCTCCAAGGAAGGACCAGTGGAGAACCGGCCACAGGGTCATGGGCGGCCAAGGCTCATTGATGCACGTGGGGAGCGAAGGCTGGCCCGTGGGGTCCGATCAAACAGACGAGCTACTGGAGCTCAAACTGCTCCAGAAGTTAATGCTGGCTCTGATAGAAAGCTGTCAGAATACACAGAGCAGCTCAGTTTGTTGCGTATGGGACCAGTCAGGGTGACCTCTGACCCCGCCGAAAGCACCAACAGTGGCACGTGAGCATCAGAACTGGACCACGGAGCAATGGAAGAAGGTGGCCTGGTCTGAGGAATCACGTGTTCTTTTACATCACGTGGATGGCCAGGTGTGTGTGTGTGTGGCTTACCTGGGGAACACATGGCCCCAGGATGCACTATGGGAAGAAGGCGAGCCGGCGGAGGCAGTGTGAGGCCCCACCTCGCAACTTACAGGACTTAAAGGATCTGCTGCTAACATCTTAGTGCCAGATACCACAACACACCTTTAGAGGTTTAGTGGAGTCCATGCCTCGAAGGGTCAGCAAAAAGGGGCCAACAGAATATCATAATGTCATGTCTGATTGATGATATATATATAGTCACTATACACAACTGATCCTATATGTCACTTCTTTTCAGATTATAAAGTTAATCATCAACAGCGTCCAGTCAAATGGAATCAAAGGTTGCAAAAGGAGACTGTAAGTTTTATTTAAAGCACACAAAATAGTCTTAGTCAGTGAGAAATGTTGTTGTTTGCATTTTTTTTAATCTCTTCTCACATCATACTTCCCTTTTCCACCCAAACAGCCCCATGATCGACACTTCTAGTGAATTTCAGTCTGCACCGAAATATGCCCGTTCCCTGAGCACTTCCTCTCTCCAAGAGATCCCTTCACTGCAAGAGGTACCTGCTAAAATCTCCAGGAAACACGTTAGAATAATGGTGTTACCAAAGCTTCATGTTTGATCTAAGTGCGGTAAATTATTCCATGTTTGTCATCTGAATGACGTCACTTTATCAAACACGATGCCGTTTAGTTATAAAAGTAGCTCGATTTTAGTCACATTGAAAGTAAGTGACAGAACTTTGGGTTTCTGGGCAGCTGGATGTGTCCCCTGATGTGTACTCGAGTGGGATGATGATCTCAGACATCACACACCTGCTGGATCAAACACCTGAGCTGAGCACGTAAGACAGCAGTCAAGTCATGGTTTGGAGAACTATAATCTTATGACGTTTTTAAACATTCATCTTTAATGTGTAATAAATGAAAAGGAACTGAAAGTACTTTTCAGAGATTCAGTTTCTTTTCCGGTTTCATTTGTGCTTTCAGAGAGCCTGTGACGGAAAGCCTTCCTGTAAATCTGCCCTCTGTGGAGCTGGCGCTGTCTCTGCTGGAAGACCCAGAGTCTGAGGAAATACCCTCAGAAAGGTTCAATAGCATTTATTTGATCATTTGGGGAAAACATCTAATAGTAATTGTATATCAAATTACGAAAACAAAAAAAATTATATATATATATATATATATATATATATATATATATATATAAAAATATAAATAAATAAAACAAAAAATATACTTAATAAATACATTTCTACAGCCGTTCAGCCCATAGACTGTAAAAAAATAATTTAAAAAAATGGACGTGTCCGTGACGTCACCCATAGGATTCTGAAGAGCCGTTCTGAAGCGTGAAGAAGAGACATCACTCCCGGATAACAGAAAATGGGCAAATAGGCGGGATGTGGGCGGGGCTTAGGTGACACGATGACCAACCGACAGCGGATAAATGGCTATCCACCTGTGACTCAAAGTGGCCACGCCCTTGAACTTTAAAGCTACACTGTGTAACTTTTTTAGTTTAGTCTTAGCTAAAAACACTTAGTTCTTTCAAAAATATATGTGCTCATTAATGTATATTTACTTCTTTCAAGTACTAAAGTATTCTCGTAAGTTTATAATATGCCATTGAAAATACATACGGGTGAGGGGTTCGAATGCTGGTCGCCATTTTGCCCCTCCATCTTGAAAGTACATTAGCCAAAGAGGGACATACCCGTAAATTCAAGCTTCGCCTTTCGCGTTTTAACACTCGATGGCACCGTGTCGAATGTGAAGGGGGGATTGCCATGTTAATCTTGGACTAAATCAGCCACCGTAGGAGTTAAAACTAAATCAGAATTGAGAGGAACAGAAACTAATATTCACTGGATGGTCATAAACCTTTACACCGCTAGATGAGGGAAAATATCACACAGTGGAGCTTTAAGGCTTTACATAATGTAAACAAATGAGTTATAAAAAAATTTCACCCCCCTCGCAGTCGTCATGAAAGGCAAAATTAGCCGTATAGACCAAAACCATAATTTGTCCCAGTGCTGTAAAGTTGGGCACTTTGACATAGGGCTTGGTTCAGCCCCGATAAAAGGCTGTTCTGATGACGCAGGAGTTGCAACTATGGCATCTGAGAAGGCCATTCTTCGTGTTATTTTTGAATAACTTTCAGAGCCTGATGAAATCGGTATAAACTTGTTTTTAAAGGGTTAGTTTAACCAAAAATGAAAATTCTGTCATTAATTCCTCATGTCGGTCCAAACCCGTCAGACCTTCGTTCATCTTCAGACACAGATGAAGATATTTCTGATGGACTCTGAGCTCTCTGACCCCTCCATAGACAGCAACCCCCACTTTCAAGCTCCAGACAGGAAGTAAAGACATTGTTACAATAGTCATGTGACTCCAGTGGTTCAACCTTAGTGTGATGAAGAGATGAGAATACTTTAGTGCGCAAAAACACACAAAAATAACGACTTAATTCATCAATCTCTTCTCGTCTGTGTCAGTCTCTTACGCTGCTGGCGTAGTAAAGCCAGCCCAGAGCTTCCGGGTTCTACATCAGAACGCCGACTCATTATTGGTCAGCTACTGCTTCAGCATCACACGCATGTGTCACATGATCGGCATCAGCCAATGGTGAGCCAGCGTTCTTACTTAATGTGTTTACTACGCCAACAGCGTAAGAGACTGACACAGACGAGAAGAGATTGATGAATAAAGTGGTTATTTGTGTGTGTTTTGCGCACTAAAGTATTTTCATCTCTTCATGACATTAAGGCTGAACCACTGGAGTCACATGACTATTTTAACGATGTCTTTACTTCCTGTCTGGAGCTTGAAAGTGGGCGTTACTGTCAATGGAGGGGTCAGAGAGCTCTGAGTTCATCAGAAATATCTTCATCTGTTTCTGAAGATGATCGAAGGTCTGACGGGTTTGGACCGACATGAGGAATTAATGACAGAATTTTAATTTGTAACCTTTTTTATTTTCAAATGTTAAACCACAGAGTTAAAGCTTGTCTTCTGTTGGCATCAGGTTTATAAAAGCAGCGTATATATTTATTTGAAACAATCACATCAGTTGTGATTTCGCATTAAGCCACATAATGTTGATTTTATATTGATTAAATGCTTAGCTCTAAATATTTCACTCCCGTCTTCTCTTGAGGGCAGAATTGATGTGTCTGATCCTCTGGCGCTCATCGACTCCAGTTTAGCAGAGATCCGCTCCTGCTCTTCACCTTCACCAGATCTGGAGGATTTCAGCAAGGTCTGGCTTAAAACATCACACAGGTTATCATTGCTATAGCCAACATGCATATATATCTGATGTGTTTGGTTTCCTGTTTAAGATCCTTATTCCTGGCTGCCACGTCTCTGCTGTTAAAGACTCTGTCACAGAAACCAAGAAGAAACAGAGAAGCCCGAATGAAGCCGACACAGGTACACGCGAATAGGAGCCAGTTTTGAGTTTAGGATAATCTAAATTATTTTGCTATTGAAGCACAGGTACAATGTGTACTCCCACGCTTTCCTCTCACACACCGTGCTACACACACACCTGCACAAAACCACATGAAATCAGAACTTATACTGTTTTCCTGTTCAATATGTTGTGTTTGTGCAGTTATGCAGCAGAGAAGCCTGCAACAAAATGGCGACTCGGAGCAGGATCGCTGTGATGGAGGAGAGAGTTCGGATATTTTACAATCCCTGCTTCAGCTGGCACAGGAAGCATCCAGCCTCTCCTTCAGTAACACTACACTTCCTCTAGAGCTCTCCTTCATCCTTTAAAGCTCTAGTTCATCGTTTGAGCTTGTGATATAGAGAAAAGTCTACAGTCCTTCTATTTAATCATCACTATGTCATTTTGATATACAGTTTTAGTCAGAATTATTGGCACTCTTGGTAAATATGAGCAAAATTTGGCCTTTGTTTCCTCATATTTATACTCCTGTGGGACAGGAAGTCATTGCTGGACAATCTCATGCTCATAGACACCCTGATGTGATAAAACACATAAATATGAACTGTGAGATATTACTCTAGAGGTGCCAATAATTGTGGCCAAAATGCATTGGAGAAGATCTTTTATTTCCAACTGAGAGTTTCTCCCACTTTAAATTGTTTAATTCAACGAAAGGTTAGTATTTATTAAAACATTTTGAATGACAGATCAAAAGGATAAACAATGCAGATTTATTTTTACATCCGTCTTATATATATATATATATATATTTACCAATAATTCTGACCACAACTGTAATGTGGTTTTACTTCTATAAAATCTGGTTTACTCAAGTTTGTGTAATTTCCCATGTAGGGAAATGCAACAAAGCAACATGACGGAAAGCACTAAGTCAGCTCAAAGTTAAAGCTTAAAGTTCAGTAAATGGTGGAAAATATTCTGTTGACGTAACCTCTGATGTCAGTATCTGTGTGGGAAGGTTGCAAAAATAAGCATTAGAGGTTTAATTTTGCTGCTTAATCAGCCTGCAAATTTCTGAATCAGTAAATGAACATTAATAATCCCTTTTTTGGCACATAGAACTAATCTTGTCTTCAGAAAAGCAAATGACTTTATATTGATGCACCATATAAATATATGTACACAAACAATAAGAGAGAAAGTAATAAGTAATATTTTTGCGTACAGAAGTGCAGTTTGTTTACAATATGAATTGTAATGTAAATAATTTGTTATATATTAATGTCTAAATAAAGGCCAGAATATATATGTATTCCTTATGTAAGTATTGCTTATTTATTTTAATAACAGTATGTGTGTTTTTATGGGAAAGTGAACTGCTAACTGTAAAATAAAGGAAGATTAAAATAAAATTCTCTTTTACGCACAAATTTAGCATTCGGTTCTTTTTACAGGCGGTGGCATCTCATGAACAGGAAACACACACACACACACGTCAGCACACAAAGATCAGATGATCTGTTAAGAGCAGAACAGGGAAAGACAAGTGAGTTTGTGAACCCGCCCTGAGACCGTAGTACTATTAGTCATTTCTTTGAAAACATTCCTTCATTTGCATTTACAGCATCATGCTATTTTAAAAATAATTCCTCAAAAGACTATTCAAGAATGACAACTGTACTGAGAATGAAGTTCGTCACAGGACGGGCAACAATGACTGAAAGGTATAATATATTAGTATTATAAAAGTAAATTAATTCTGGATGAGCTCCATTCCAAGCACATGCACAGCCTCTAATGTCTCATTGCTTTATTATGAGAACCATGTGCTTATTGTGCTGATGTTCAGGCCAAGAGGTTTGGGATCAAATTCCCGCCAAATGCAAGCGTCAGTAAGCACCCAGTCATGATCACGTTCATTTGACTGCTTTAATTGTGAGAACCCCCCCTAAAACGTCTATCATACACAAGAATAGATTCCTAAAATTATATTGAAAACAAGAAAATAATGTATTTCCTCGCTGATACAGTGATAGAGAGCGCGTTATACTCGTAGCTCAAGTCAACAGCGGCTGGCTGAACTGAGCGGCATGAGTCGCTTTGTGACGTCAACTCTCCTCTTCGATTGGCTACGGGATGAGCTGTCAATCTAGAACTAGTGGACCAATGGTGATGCAAAGACCTGCCCCTGATTTACATGAAACTCCAACTGCAAAATTTAGAAACACAAGCGCAGAATGGGGAAACGAGCAAACTGGCACAGGCATACAAAAAATGAAAATAAGAGCAGAAAACATGATTTTCTGTGCGAGTCAGATAATTTTAAATTCATGATTCAGTTTGAGCAATATACATGTGCTGGTCATATAATTAGAATATCATCAAAAAGTTGATTTATTTCACTAATTCCATTCAAAAAGTGAAACTTGTATATTATATTAATTCATTACGCAAAGACTGATATATTTCAAATGTTTATTTCTTTTAATTTTGAGGATTATAACTGACAACCCAAATTCAGTATCTCAGAAAATTAGAATATTTTAAAAAGATTCAATATTGAAGACAGCTGGTGCCACACTCTTATCAGCTAATTAACTAAAAACACCAGCAGAGGCCTTTAAATGATCTCTCAGTCCAGTTCTGTAGGCGACACTATCATGGGGAAGACTGCTGATAACAGCCGTACAAAAGACGACCATTGACACCTTGCAGACGGAGAGCAAGACACAAAAGGTCATCGCAAAAGAGGCTGGCTGTTCACAGAGCTCTGTGTCATTAATAGAGAGGTGAAGGGAAAGAAAAGATGTGGTAGAAAAAAGTTTACAAGCAATAAGGAATAACCGCACCCTGGAGAGGATAGTGCAACAAAACCCATTTAAAAATGTGATTTACAAAGAGTGGACTGCAGCTGGAGTCAGTGCTTCAAGAACCACTACGCACAGACGAATGCAAGACATGGGTTCAGCTTCGCATTACTTGTGTCAAACCACTCGCTTGAACAATAGACAGCGTCAGAAGCGTCTCGCCTGGGCTAAAGGCAAAAAGGACTGCTGAGGGGTCCAAAGTTATGTTCTCTGATGAAAATAAATTTAGCATTTGTCTTTGGAAATCAGGGTCCCAGAGTCTGGAGGAAGAGGAGGAGAGGCACACAATCCACGTTGCTTGAGGTCCAGTGTAAAGTTTCCACAGTCAGTGAGCATGTTTACATCAGTAAGCTGATAACTCACAAATATCAGCTTATTGAAATAATCAGTTCTCCCCGTTTACATGCAAACCAGTAAACTGACAACGCAAGTAAACCGCGTTTACATGACTTTATTAATAAACCGAGTTATTTCCTTGTAGTGACGTCAAAAATAATAAATGTCCGTATCTGAGTAATCCAAATTAGGGCTGCACGTTTTCAAGTTTTTCATTAACCGTTAACCGAGGCCCTTAGCGGTTAATACTCGGTTAACCATAGTGTGTGTCAGGGTTATTATTTTTAGTTTATTAATTTGACGACCGCCATCTCCGTAGTGAACGCGCCTATTGAGAGAAATGCACATCATGGATTACCTAATCAGAGAGTAGCCTTTTTCTTTTCGTTTTAAATTGTTAAAAGACATTTCAAGCTTTCTTAAGATCTATTTCATGTCTGTGAGGCGTACGCTGAGTTTCGTTAAATTAGGATGAGATGCGCTCCAGTTCACGAGCAATGCAAGTGGCCGCGAGGCGAGGGCGCCGTCATGATTAGGGCATGTAGTAAAATATGCAGCCGAGATCGATTCCCACAGCGTTTGACTCGCGCGGCTGAGCCTTTCCCGGCAGAGAGTTCAAGCATCTGTGGACTCGTTCCTTCAGCTCTGGCCATCTTGCTTTCAGTCCGCCATTAGCTTTTTTTCTTTTCTTCATTACAGTTGAAGTAACGTCTGCTTTTCTCTAGTCCCTCACACGTTTCTCACTTCAAACTTTCTTTCTTCTGATCCGTTATGCCCAGCGCGTGCGGCTACCGCTCTGCTTCTGCCCTAATGCGACTTATGTTATTTTCCTCTTCTTGACGAATTTTTTGACTGATGCGACTTATACTCCGGAGCGACTTATAGCCTGAAAAATGCGGTAAGCGCTGCATTGCAATACTTGCATTTTGCCCCGTCACTCTCATTTTTAAAGTGCTCCCACGCTGTATTTTTCTTTGCCCGCTTCATGTTAGAAAGCTGGTCATGACGACTTCTTGTGGATATTACAAATGTCTGGGAGCGCTCTGGTGGTCTCTAGTGGTGCAAAAATATATTACAACTAAATTCAAAGCATGTCATTGACGCCACTTAACCGAGCAAAATGTTTCACTCGGTTACGCAATTTTTAACGGTTAATCGGTTAACCATGGACACCCCTAATCCAAATGTTATGTCAGTTGTGATGTTAATAAAGCGTGTCAGCTGTAGATTTACGGCTCATATTATCCCCCATGATGCAGAGTTTAGACTGAACCTCTTCTACTTCTGCTGCATGAGATGAGAACACATCTTTACAATGTTCTGGGTCTTAAAAGAGTCTGCGTTTGTGATATATGTCCTTATTTTTTATGTAAAACGCTGGCTCTGTCTGGATGCGTTTAAATCTGCTCTAAGTTTGCGTTTGCGTCACCTATCACACATGCGCACTTTAATAAGCCGACAGAAAGCAGGTTAATGCGTTTACATGCAGTGCGAAATCGAGGTAAGAGGCAAAAAACGACCTGTGTCGACCGGTTTATGTTAACGCCGTTTATGACCATACTCCAATAAAAGAAAACGGGTTTTTACATGACCATAGTTTTGATTTATATGTTGTTTAATGTTGATGATCATGTTATTTTACATATGCATATGATTACATATGATATCGCTTGTTCCTGGACTCAAGAATCCTTGGTTCATGATGAACAAAATTTCTGCCATTTTGAATTGTGTCCAAAAGCTCTTTTTAGGAACCAGTCCTAAGTTTTTCTCCAAATCAGAACCAAACCGGTGCTTTAATGTTCTCTGGAGAGTCCATATCAATAACCATAAAAAGAAAGTTGAAATTTTCGATTCACGGTCGCCAAAACGTTTGAAGTGGGCAAAGCCACTTTTACTAAAGTGACTATAACTCAAGAACGAAATTAGATATTTTCACCAAACTTGGTAGGCGCATGTATGGGCTCAATCCAAACGCATCGATTGGAATCAGAAGGCTCTATTAACCCTCTATTTTGACGGACAGCTGCATTTTTTATGGACTTCAGAAACAGCTCCAACTACTGCTGGGATTAACGTTAGCCTGGACTTTTTAAATATAACTCTGATTGTATTTGTCTGACAGAAGAATGTCATAAACACCTATAATGACCTGAGGGTGAGTAAATCATAGGCTTGGTTTCATTTTTGGGTGAACTAACCCTTTCAGCATTCATTTTCAACATTTAGCAGCAATAGATAAAGGCTTAAGGAACGGTTTTTCTTCGCGGAAGCTTTGCGTAAGAGCTAATAAAATATTTAATCTCAAGACAATACTTAGTGTCTAATAATTATTTATTTGAGACTAGTAGGCGTGTAATAAGCGGGATAATGTCCACCCAGCCGGTTGTTATCGCAGAATAAACCCCTTCAGAGTGATCAGGACCCCGACGCAAAGCGGAGCGTCACTCTGAAGGGGTTTGCATTATCCCTTATATATTAGTCATGCTTATTTTAGGTTTTAAACGCACATTTTTTATGTAAAAGTAAATCATCATCTGAAATTAGAACGCAACTATAGACACATATTTAATATTGAGTTTTTTCAGGTTGTAAGCAAAAGCTTCTGTCGGAAACAGGAAACACACACACACACACACACACACACACGTCAGCCCACAAAAGTAGAGATACGCTTCGAGCAGAACAGGGAAGTTTGAAACACACACAAAACAAGTGAGTTATGTGAACCCGTCCAAGATGATTTTACTATTAGTCGGTCTTTTCCTTTGGAATATTCCTTCATTTGCATTTTCAGAATCATCCAAACCAGGTGAGTATCAACTGCCGTTATAAAAATAAAATGTATTTTTGTATTTATTAATTAGATGTGATTTTAGATTTTATGTTGCCTTTACAAAACATATATATATATATAAAAATACTTTTACCGTAATTTCTAAACGACTACAAATCAAGCTATGGTGCGTCGTCTAGCTAATGTCTTCCTCTTTTTGTGGTTTTATCTTCACTTTATATAACTACGCAAGTAATGGTCATAAGACATTTAAGATGTTTAAACTGAATATGTTAACGTATGACGTAACGGTGAGATCACAGGTGATCGCTCAGCACGACTCAGGAAGTTGTGAAGTTCTTCATCAACAAAATGTTCAGACGCTTTGCTTTCCAACATGTCTGACCTTTATGTGCGCACTCAACACGAGCTCACATCCTGTTCTTACTCAAAGAATTATCACGTAAGACATCGATTCTCACTTTAATCAGTAAGTCTAATACAATGTGTAATACAATTTCCTGTGTACGTTTCTGTTCGGTCCTCTGAGGATGTGCATTCTCTAGTGACAAACAACATATTACACGCTGAACCAAAGATCAGCACACACACAACACATTCACACACTGAACACACATTCACTCACATTCAGCACACATTGGCCCCGTTCACACTGCAGGCCAAAATGGCCCAAATCTGATTTTCTTGGGGTCAAGTGACCAGGTCAGACCTCTTCAGAGCTAGTGTGAACACTCAAATCTAGCCCAGATCTGATTTTTTCAAATCAGATTTAGACCACATACATATGGTCCTGAATCTGACCCAGATCTGATTTTTTCCAAAGTGGCTGCAGTGTGAACAACCAAGGCGGATTTAATGTGACTTTTACGCCGATCTATGTCGACATTTAGACCTAATTAGGTGTTAGACCTGATTAGTATATGGGGAGATACTTTAATTAAAGCTACGCAAGAAGTATCCTACCGTAAACATTCTGTTTTTGAAAAAAATAACACATGAAATGGAAGAACGGGGACACAGAAAAACGTGGCTTCAGTGCCAAAGGAATGTGACAAAAGGCCAAAATAACAAATTTTGCTCTCTTTCTTTTCATTCTTCTCTTCAGCACATGCTCATTAATGTTATGTCTTCCATTACACAAACATTTTTGCTTACTTCCTCCATAACCTCCCGAACTTTAGTGCAACAGCATGCTGCGTCTGATGTCATATTGTTCTTTTGTACAGTCTTGTTCAAAATAATAGCAGTACAATGTGACTAACCAGAATAATCAAGGTTTTTAGTATATTTTTTATTGCTACGTGGCAAACAAGTTACCAGTAGGTTCAGTAGATTGTCAGAAAACAAACAAGACCCAGCATTCATGATATGCACGCTCTTAAGGCTGTGCAATTGGGCAATTAGTTGAAAGGGGTGTGTTCAAAAAAATAGCAGTGTCTACTTTTGACTGTACAAACTCAAAACTATTTTGTCCAAACATTTTTTTTTTCTGGGATTTAGCAATCCTGTGAATCACTAAACTAATATTTAGTTGTATGACCACAGTTTTTTTAAAACTGCTTGACATCTGTGTGGCATGGAGTCAACCAACTTGTGGCACCTCTCAGCTGTTATTCCACTCCATGATTCTTTAACAACATTCCACAATTCATTCACATTTCTTGGTTTTGCTTCAGAAACAGCATTTTTGATATCACCCCACAAGTTCTCAATTGGATTAAGGTCTGGAGATTGGGCTGGCCACTCCGTAACATTAATTTTGTTGGTTTGGAACCAAGACTTTGCCCGTTTACTAGTGTGTTTTGGGTCATTGTCTTGTTGAAACAACCGTTTCAAGGGCATGTCCTCTTCAGCATAGGGCAACATGACCTCTTCAAGTATTTTAACATATGCAAACTGATCCATGATCCCTGGTATGCGATAAATAGGCCCAACACCATAGTAGGAGAAACATGCCCATATCATGATGCTTGCACCTCCATGCTTCACTGTCTTCACTGTGTACTGTGGCTTGAATTCAGAGTTTGGGGGTCGTCTCACAAACTGCCTGTGGCCCTTGGACCCAAAAAGAACAATTTTACTCTCATCAGTCCACAAAATGTTCCTCCATTTCTCTTTAGGCCAGTTGATGCGTTCTTTGGCAGATTGTAACCTCTTCTGCACATGCCTTTTTTTTAACAGAGGGACTTTGCGGGGGATTCTTGAAAATAGATTAGCTTCACACAGACGTCTTCTAACTGTCACAGTACTTACAGGTAACTCCAGACTGTCTTTGATCATCCTGGAGGTGATCATTGGCTGAGCCTTTGCCATTCTGGTTATTCTTCTATCCATTTTGATGGTTGTCTTCCGTTTTCTTCCACGTCTCTCTGGTTTTGCTCTCCATTTTAAGGCATTGGAGATCATTTTAGCTGAACAGCCTATCATTTTTTGCACCTCTTTATAGGTTTTCCCCTCTCTAATCAACTTTTTAATCAAAGTACGCTGTTCTTCTGAACAATGTCTTGAACGACCCATTTTCCTCAGCTTTCAAATGCATGTTCAACAAGTGTTGGCTTCATCCTTAAATAGGGGCCACCTGATTCACACCTGTTTCTTCACAAAATTGATGACCTCAGTGATTGAATGCCACACTGCTATTTTTTTGAACACACCCCTTTCAACTAATTCAACTAATTGCCCAATTGCACAGCCTTAAGAGCGTGCATATCATGAATGCTGGGTCTCATTTGTTTTCTGAGAATCTACTGAACCTACTGGTAACTTGTTTGCCACGTAGCAATAAAAAAATATACGAAAAACCTTGATTATTCTGGTTAGTCACATTGTACTGCTATTATTTTGAACAAGACTGTACATGCGGGTTAGTTTGAAACCTCAAACAGTTCACACTGGAATCAGATTTAGGCCACATTTTAAAAGGTAATGTGAACAGTCAAACAAAAAATCAGATCTGAGCAAAAAATCAGAATTAAGACTCGCAGTGTGAACGGGGCCATTCACTCACTAAACACACACTGATCACACATTCACACACTAAACAGACATTCACACACTGAACACGTCCACTGAACAGACTAAAAATGAACTCACACACACTGCTTACACACGCACTCTACACACTCTTTAATTAATGTTGTATTTCAGTTAAAGAACATTTTAATAGTTCTAGTTTTTAGTTAACGATGACAGCACTGATTTCATTTATTTGTAGAGTAAATGCTGGACGACTAAATGAGTTTCAGTTTCCATAATCCGTGTGGAATATGCCTTTGATTGATCGATTGATCTGTGGTTTGGTATCAAAGATGCGTTAACTACACTGTTTCTCTCATCTCTACCCAGAAATAAACTGCATTATCATAAATCTGGAGTATGTAAACTGCACATGGAGTGAGCTCGAGCTCAAGGGCAATTACAGTTTCAAGAGCGGGTGCGTATGTTCAACAAAAACAGAAAAATCTGAGATTTTGGATGCAAATATCAGGACTAACAAAGCGTTTGATTTCTCTTAGGTTTTTAGATGAGCTTCGGGATTGTCCTGCCTATCACAGGATCAACGGTGTTAATGTGGGCTGCAAGTTTCCCTTCAAAAAAGCACAAAGGTTTAATAGCTATTACACACGGCTGTACAGTGACAACGGCAGTCTGGTGATGGAGCAGGAGAATAAGCTGGTAAAATATGGTATGAGAAGTTATGCATATTTCTTATGATTTGACTGTAATGGATTAACTGGTTGATGGATTAATACGGTTTGGTCATCAGTGAAGCTGAGTCCGCCGTCAAACCTGTCTGTGGAGGTGAAGAAAGACACTGAGCTGTGGTTCTACTGGAACGTCACCAACTATGTGAACGCGGACTGTGTTGAGAGTGAAGTTCGTTACAGGACAGACAACAACGAGTGGATGGTATAATATTAGTATTATAAAACTAAATTAATTCTGGATACAGCATATCATAACCTATTAATGTATTACGAGAAGCGTGTGCTGATATTCAGACAAACGGCATGATTGTGAATTTGATATTGATTTATCAGGGTTGGGAAGGTTCTTTTAAAATGGGTTTGACTACAGATTAAAAGTTTTGTAACTTAATCTAAATACTTAAGAACACTAATACGGCATGAAACGCAAACATAGGACTTGGTTTCCTCTATTATTTAAAACAACATCAGTCATGGATCATCAGGAAACGACACACACACACACACACACACACACACACACACATACACACACACACACACACACACACACACACACACACACACACACACACACACACACACACACACACACACACACACACACACACACACACACACACCCTAAACCTAACCATCATATGAAAAATTCTTCACTTACATTTTCAAAAAATATATAATTTAGTATGTTTATAAATCCATAAATCTCAGGATTATATTACATTGTGGGGCACAATGTAATATAAACAAGTACACACACTCTCTCTAGCTCTCTCTCTCTCACACACACACACACACACACACACACACACACACACACACACAGAGTGAGTTCGTAACTTTTATGAGCCCAGATCCCTCTCATTTTGTTCAAATTATTAAAATGTGTCATATTTTGCAAGGTGTTTGAAACTCATGAGCAGAACTGAGTCTTAGGAGAGTCTGAGAATCATCACTGATCACATTAATGTTTAAATGAACATTAACATACTTTTTAGATGTAACTGTAATGAAATTTAGTTCTCAAATGTGCTATTTTAAATACGCAACTCAGTTACATCGATTTTGTTACTCCCCAACCCTGGCCTTTATACAACAGCTTTCTCCAGTCGTCTGATACCTCTCTCTCTCTCTCTCTCTCTCTCTCTGTCTCTCTCTCTCTCTCTCTCTCTCTCTCTCTGTTTCGCTCTCTCTCTCTCTCTCTCTCTCTCTCTCTCTCTCTCTCTCTCTCTCTCAGTCTCCACAGAATAACTCTAAAACCACACGGACCTACTTTAGTTTGCCTTTTCTCTCCAAAAAACGCTACGAGTTCCAGGTCAGAGCTCGTATAATCTCCTCCTGCGGACAGTCCAAGTTCTGGAGCGACTGGAGTGAGTCTGTGTACTGGGGCTCTCCAAAGGCCAACAACGGCACAGGTATCAACGCAGGACATCTTATATAACTAGTCTCTCAGTGCCTTATCTCACTAGTGTGCAGCCATTTAAAACGCTAAACTGCAGAAAGTGTCTCATCTACAATCACTGAACGTGAAAATGAGGCGATTGAGTTCAGTTAAAAGGATTTGAGGAGGAGAGATTCTTCTCTTGTTTTTGCAGTTTAAAGGTGCCCTAGAATGATTTGAATCTATATGTTAAATTGTTCTCTAATATCTACATAGAGGGTATGTGGCTTGTAAATTTGTCCAGATACAGTTTTACAGGTCCATTTACAACCCTATAAATTGTCCCTAGGATGTAATGCTCTGTTTTTGCCTTATTTGGAAGAGTCATGAATATTAATATTGAGTTCTGCTCTGACTGGCTTATTTCAGCAGCTCACAGCAGTTCAGCTGTTCAGTCCTGACCGTCCTGACACAACACAGACCGACTGAATGACACTTTAAGCAGAACACCTCAAATGGAGATTGATGAAATGCAGCTTACTTGGTGTTTTCAGATCATTCGCGCGCAAGAAAGAGCATTCGTGCGGTTGCCAGATTTCAGTCATTTAAATCCCCCAAACAGAGCTTTTCTGTGAAAAAGACACATCCAGTGTTTTACTGAAACATTTCCAATCTGGCAACCATATGCATATGATCTGGAAACACCAATAAACAAGTAAGCTGCATTTCATCAATCTCCATCTGAGATGTTCTGCTTAAAGTGTCGTTCAGTCTACATTTTAGACTTGTCTTATTTTCGTCAACGATATTGCATTTTTATAACGTTAGTCTCAATGTAGGCTACGCAGTGACTGTGATGTACTCTTAATACAAGCATCCAAAAACATCATAGGCCTACTTCAGTTCTCAAAAATATAAATCAGTCCCTCCAGTTTTTTGCGATTCCACGATCGCTGAATACAATTTAATCAGAAATTGTTTAAACAGTCAATAAGTGGATAAATCGCTGCTCACTGCTGCAGGAATACAGTCGCCCCTTTCTTCAGTTTAAGACGCTGAGCAAAGCTTGCTTGAAATGGGCCGAACAAACGAACGATTTGTTGTGGTATCCGATTATAATAAAGCTCAACCATGACTTTTGACATATGACAACAGTCCCCTGCACAGCCTGAACATGACGTGTGTCATGAGTTTCCGTTTTTGCTATCTTCGACTGTCGGTTGTTTACCATCAGTAGATTCGGCTCCGTCAGTTCCGCCTGACAATGAACATGTTTGGACAGATGCAAATGTTAGGGGCGTGCATATAAATGATCCCCAACGCTTGCGTCACGGTTGGGTTTATGTTGAGAAGCACTTTTTTTCCCGTGGTGTTTTTCACAAACAAGATTTACATAAGAAGTAAGAGGCAATGGTGTTTGAGACTCACAGTATGTGATGTCCATGTACTGAACTCTTATTATTTCACTATGGCAAGGTTAATTCAATCAGTTTAAGTCACTTCCGTATTGGCTTCAACAGAAACTGGTGGAGGAGCCGCTTGGTACCAACTAACATTTTGAAAATACAAACATTTACGTCAGAGCGGCTTTACAAACGACACAAATTCGTTCTGCTCGTGTTTCCTGAATGAGGCCACATTTTTGCCGTACTAAAGCATAAAAATATTGACATCAACGATTGACCTGTTTTCCCAGAGAGCCTGAGTCCCGTATCTGTGACGTCACTGATGCTGTACGCACTGGGGGCCTCAATATTACTCGTCATTCTCTCCTGCCTGCTCGTCCACAGTGAGAGGTCTGATTTTTTTATGTTAATTAACTACATTAATCTGAAACATGTTAGTTTAATAATGTTGCACAATAAAATGTTTTATTTACTCTAATGTTTAACGTTCCTTAGATTAAGAATAATCTTAATACCAGTGGTGCCAAATGAAGGACGAAACGTAGGCCAATACCTCACATCCCTTTTTGAAAATTATGACGATAATATAGAGGTAAGCTAGATTTTCCTCATGTACCTTGAATTTGTTCTTTAGTTCGCTGAGGGGGATTGTGTGAATTATATATTATCTTTTTCCACGCAGAAATGGCTGTCCATGCCTAAAGATCTGGAGAACGGCTTCAAACCGAATTTCACGGAGCGTGCCTGTCCTGTGCGCGAGTACAGAATAATGTCCCAGTCCAGCAGTGACAGCGAAAGCATCCTCTCGAACCCAACAGACCTGTCGTCGGATTATCAGTGCATGCACAGCTACTCCTCCGCCTCCACCATCCCTGGACCGGCCGAAGATCTCCCGAACCAGGATCTGTCTCCAGACGATAATCCGGTCTAGCCGTCGGTCTCCATCTGACTGAGGCTATGCAATTTGAGAATTTAGAAATTACAATCTTGATTGATGAAAAGTAAAACATTTAGAGGTGAAATAGGTTAAATTATGAAATCCAGTATTAGCATTTAGCACTTTTTGTAAAAAAAAAAAAAAAAACGCAACAAGGATTGATCATTTCTTAATGTTCTTTTTAGTGCTGTCAAAATTAGCATATTAATGAATGCAATGCATTTTTTCAGTTTAACGCGTTAAAAAACGATTAACTCAATTAACGCAGCATCCGTTTTTTCTGTCATCCTTTGGCTAGCGTTACATGATCACACTGTTATTCATGCAAATGCTTTTAAAGGTGCACTATGCAACTTTCCGTCCACTAGAGGGCGCCTATTCTAAACAAAAGCGTAGATATGAGCAAAATTTGGCCTTTGTTTCCTGATATTTACTACACCTGCAGAGGCCTTTAAATGGTCTCTCAGTCCAGTTCTGTAGGCGACACTATCATGGGGAAGACTGCTGACGACAGCTGTCCAAAAGACGACCATTGACACCTTGCAGACGGAGGGCAAGACACAAAAGGTCATTGCAAAAGAGGCTGGCTGTTCACAGAGCTCTGTGTCCAAGCACATTAATAGAGAGGTGAAGGGAAAGAAAAGATGTGGTAGAAAAAAGTTTAACAGCAATAAGGATAACCGCACCCTGGAGAGGATAGTGCAACAAAACCCATTTAAAAATGTGATTTACAAAGAGTGGACTGCAGCTGGAGTCAGTGCTTCAAGAACCACTACGCAAAGATGTATGCAAGACATGGGTTTCAGCTTCGCATTACTTGTGTCAAACCACTCGTCTTGAACAACAGACAGCGTCAGAAGCGTCTCGCCTGGGCTAAAGGCAAAAAGGACTGCTGAGGGGTCCAAAGTTATGTTCTCTGATGAAAATAAATTTAGCATTTCCTTTGGAAATCGCTTGAGGTCTAGTGTAAAGTTTCCACAGTCAGTGAGCACGTTTACATCAGTAAGCTGATAACTCACAAATATCAGTTTATTGAAATAATCAGTTCTCCCCGTTTACATGCAAACCAGTAAACTGACAACACAAGTAAACCGCGTTTACATGACTTTATTTATAAACCGGGTTATTTCCATGTAGTCAAAAATAATAATGTCCGTATCTGACTCTGAGTTTTCCAAATGTTATGTCAGTTGTGATGTTAATAAAGCGTGTCAGCTGTAGATTTACGGCTCATATTATCCCTCATGATGCAGCGTTTAGACTGAACCTCTTCTACTTCTGCTGCATGAGATGAGAACACATCTTTACAATGTTCTGGGTCTTTTTCACTTGTGTTTTGATCAGGAGATTCTGTAGTCTTTCAGGAGGTAGCGCCCCCTAGCGTACAACATTAAAAACACTTTTTTTGTGTGTTTGGTGGCAAAAGAGTTAAAGGCAAACAAAGATGCAAGCACAAACATATTTAATCTATATGCGTTACTTGAAACTAACCATTTTCCTTGCCATGCTATTTGCACAGTTTTTCATGTATGTGAGATTTCTATAGAGTTGTTGTGAGGAAGCCAACAAACAGATCGCTGTACTAACAGTTGTGTTGAAGTAATGAGCTGTGTATTAGTGTGTTTTAATGTGTGTCTGTGATTGTAGCCGGTTTTACTCAACAAGACTAAAGACCAAAGCCTCTCGAGGTCAGAGGAGTGAGGTTTACACGCATCTCTCACTGGCCTTCGAGTTACTCCATAACACATATTTAGCAGAAAGAAGTCAGTTCTAGAGTGTGATTTGTGTAGTGTTGGGAAATGCCCTTCACCACCAACCCATTTATCTGATTATTATCTGAGTGATATTTGTGATTCATGAGCTGTCAGTTGGTAACATACAGTGTTTGCCAGAGTTGCATTTTAACTAGACGAATATTACTTTTAGATTACTCTTACTGTATAATTTACTGACATGATATTAAATTTAAGATTTTCTGCTCCAATTTAGGACATTTTTAAGACCTGGTCAAATTAAAATCTTTTTAAGACCCACAGACACAGTTATTATTCTTCTGCCATAAAACTGACCGTGCAGACCAAACCGTAAGGCCTAGAGACTTGAAATAAATAAAATAAAAAAGCAAATCTGCTCATAATTCCTGGACTCAAGAATCCTTGGTTGATGATGAACAAAATTTCTGCCATTTTGAATTGTGTCCAAAAGTTTTTCTCCAAATCAGAACCAAACCGGTGCATTAATGTTCTCTGTAGAGTCCATATCAATAATCATAAAAAGAAAGTTGAAATTTTCGATTCACAGTCGCCAAACTTTTACTAAAATGGCTATAACTCAAGAACGAAATTAGATATTTTCACCAAACTTGGTAGGCGCATGTATGGGCTCAATCCTGGGTCCACTGAAAAACATTGTGATAATTGACTACTTGGTGGCGCTATAACAGGAAAAATAATTATGAAAATGGCTATAACCACCAAAACGTTTGTCCGATTGACTTGAACATTGCTTGTCATGATCGTCTTTGAGCATAGACATCCTATTGGCTGCTGGGCGCCGAGATCTGTGGCGGCCATTTTGAACCGGTCGTTCTCCTAGTTTCGTTGCATAGCAGCAGTTAAGATGCCAGAGCACTGTTCAGCATTAACAATCGCAGGTAGGGCTCGCGGGATTACTTTTCACAAGTAAGATTTAACTTTGCCTTCGTACTATTGGTTGTATTTTGTCCTTAAATCCAGATAATTGAGAAGGAGCAAGGATCTTTGATAGTACTGTACTGAAATCGTAGCTAGCTAATGTTAGCTAAGCTATGCATCTCCCTCAACTGCAGTGTTTTACACATAACTTAAGTTACTATTCAGATCAAAAAGATGTTAGAAAGCACTTGTTAGATGCACGAAACTTACTTTTAGCGTTTGGTAACATGTGCCTATTAGTACCAACACAATCCAATCTGAAGTTAATACATGCATTGCTGAACGGGCATAATAACTGTCGTTGTGTTGCAGATGAAGGCAAACAGAACAATCCCAATCACAAAGGCTGATGCCGGAACTTTATCAGAATATTATATATTTAGTGTGTGTGTGTGTGTGTGTGAGAGAGAGAGTGAGTGAGTCACAAATCATTATAAATTGTTTCAACTTATTAAAATATCTTATTTTACTTCAACTCGCTGTTTCTGCTTCTTTATCATATATATATTGTGTGGTTTTATAAATCCCCGTATATCCTATATCGCATATTTTGATTTTGGACGTCTGGACACTTTATATATTATATCAGAATATTATGTAACTGTTAAGCCCACTATAGCCCTATTCGGACGGTAATTGTTTCTCATGTGGACGTCTGTAAAACACATTTGCATGCCACCTCAGTGATAAAACTATAGTCTATTCGGATCAGATTCGGATGGCGATTTATTCCCGGTGGAGGAGCGAGTGATCGTCCGCACCTGGGAAACACTGCTTACGTGGTAATTCAAATGATTGTCTGCTGTAAAAATGTCATATGCTTGGAATAAAAATAATTCAAAAAAACATATTTAATAATAAGACATTATTATTTTATTTAAATGTCTTGTTTAAAAAAAAGTAATTTTAAAAATGAGTGGAAATAACGTCTCATTTCAAATGTTTAAGTGTTTTTTTCTCTTTCTCTTTTAAGCGGTGATGAAAGATTATTCTTGTAAATACTTTCCAGCATTTTAGTAATAAAAGTGTAGGCTTTAGATCTTTAAAATGCATCCGAACAATACCTTACGACCCCACGAGAAACAATTACCATCCGAATATGGCTTAAGAATATTAAAATACGCTGAACCATGTGTCCTGTATCATAGCTACATTAATGACCTTTGCAGCAAAAAACCCCGCGTTAATATCGGTTAGGTATTCAGTGAGATGTGATTAATTAAATGCGCTGACAGCTCACTGCACCTGGCAAACAACTTACACTGAGTGGAGCTGGCGACCGGTTCAAGATGGCGGCTCCACGGCTCGACCGTGCCAATAGGCAGTAGCGCTCGATAGGGCGTCTATCTATATGATGTCTATGGTCTTTGAGGACAGTCGCATATCTCAAAAAACATGGCCGCCATCGGCCAATGTATTTTGAGCACCTATTAGACAAGGTTAATTTTTGCGAACTAGTCCTTTAAATTTTTTTGATCTAAATAAAAACATTGCAGCACAATTCTCTGGACTCTGTAGATAAATAATAAATAAAAAGAGATGACCGTTACCATTTGGGCAGTTATAACAGTCATTTATAGAATGGGCGTGGCCAAGTGCAGGCAAAAGCCTATAACTCCTAAATGAAAGCTCAGAACTTCACTAAAGTTGGTGAAGCACATGCGAAATATGATTCTAAACAAGCCTGCACACTTTGATAGAGATCGGACTATAGGTGGCGCTATAATTGTTAAAAAGCTTTCCTATGGTAACTTGCCTGCATTGGCTGTAAGTGGTCTTTCCTTCTGTGGTTTAAAGAGCATATTGCAGGTAAAAAAAAATTGAGATGGACATATAACCTTGTATGAAAATGTCATATGAAAAGGTAATTCATGATTTGAAATGTTTTTAAAAGACATAAGAGCACAAATTTAGCAGATAAAGTGGCCGTTTCGTTGGCTGTTTGCAAAAACAAAAATATGTTTTTTTCAACATCGTGTCATATTACGTCACGAGAGGGAGTCGTCTGCCAAGCTCTGCATTGGCTCAGTGCAGAATAGGTTGGTATTCTGTAGTAATCAGTGTATTTTCTGTAGTTTTTCTATTTAAATTTATCATTGTCATGGAAAATTATTGTGTCCAGCCTGTCAGGACCATAGACTGTAAAAAAATATGGACGTAGCGTCCGTGACGTCACCCATAGGATTCCGATAAGCCGTTCTGAAGCTTAAAGTATGGCCGAGCTGGGCGTTGCCATCTTGTGAGCGAGTCATCGCGTGTCACTCCCGGATAACAGAAAATGGGCAAAAAGGCGGGATGTGGGCGGAGCTGAGGTGACGCAATAACTATAGACGGCGGATAAATGGCTATCCACTTGTAACAACGCCCTTAATTATGCAGAACCTTAAGACTTTATATAACGTAAACGAATGAATTATAAAAAAATTCACCCCCCTCAGAGTTGTCATGAAGATCAAAATTAGCCTTATAAGCCAAAACCACAATTTGTACCAGGCTGTAAACATGTTTTTTTCTGCTTTAAAGTTGAGAATTTTAACATGGGGCTCAATGAGATTCTGCTCCTTCTGGAGCCTGTCCCTAGTGGCCAGTTTAGGAATTTACATTCCTAGCAGTTTACATTACTTCCGTATTGGCTTCAAGAGAGATCGCGGGAGGTTGCTGCTTGGTCAGGACATTGAGTCCACAGGTTTCCTAAAAAAAAAAGTTAGAAAAGCTGCATTGTGGCGTTTTGTGCAGGTGAAGAGACGGGACTACACTTCTGCATCTACTGTGACATGTGGTGGTGGTGTGTGTGTGTGTGTGTGTGTGTGTGTGTGTGTGTGTGTGTGTGTGTGTGTACACTTTACACCGCGGATTATCAGCGATATGATGAAGTTTAACATTGCAATGCTCATGTAGTTAAAGGATAATAAAATAATTAAACACTCACACGCAATGCTTCTTGATTATTGTTTTTACATGAATCAATTTCAATGTGTGTGTGTGTGTGTGTCTAAAAAGGCACTGTATGGTTGCAGCAACTGAGCTGTAGCATAATCATACTCATAGATCTAGCCTGTGACATTGTTGTGCATGATTTTGCAATAGGGGACAGCCATGCTGGGGAAAATCGAGCCGACTCCCGAATTTTTTGATTTTGTATGTTTAAAAAATATTGTGAGATAGTGAGGTGTGAGAAACGTGCTCGGCTCGTCTTGTTTTTCCTCACATGCTGCGAGCCACGACCATACGAGCATCCACAATGTCCACGCGAGGGAAAAACATCTGCGAGCTTGTATGACAGAAAAACACACCGGGTAACGTTACGTCCCGCGCCCGGCTTTAACATCTAATGTGGACGGCGAGTGTGACTTAAGCCAGATGGTCTGAACTTATTATTAGTTTCTGTTATTGGTATCAATACTCCTAGATGACCAATAGCAGCTTTGCGATTGCCTGACACATGATAATTATCTGCAAAGTATTGTAATCTAAGCACAGTGTTAGCGTATAATGTTATGAGCCGACTCTCTCACCTGCTCTGTTTCTCCTCACACAACAACTCCATTCATCTCCTCTAATCGTTGTTCTGTCTAATCCTGGCCTGTCCCTTATTGTGTGTCATAATTGCATGGCTGTGGTCTGCCATATGAATATTAATAAACATTTATAATTTCCTCAGCGTCCGAACTGCCATTGCGATCCATTGTTTTCCTATGGTTGAAAGTCACGGCACTCCCTCTCGTTATGTCACTTCCGGTTTGCGCATTTTTAGATGCGGAAGTAAAATTCTCTCACAAAAACGACTCAAAAAGCCTTATTAGCGTATTTACAAGTATATTTTAAAGAACTCCTACATTATTTTTCTATACACTGACTCACTGGAGTCTCTAACCTGCAATATGCTCTTTAAGCGGTTACATGATTGCTAAATAAAACATTTTTTAACGCAGCTATATACATATATATATATATATATATATATATATATATATATATATATATATATATATACAGTCTTGTTCAAAATAATAGCAGTACAATGTGACTAACCAGAATAATCAAGGATTTTAGTATATTTTTTATTGCTACGTGGCAAACAAGTTACCAGTAGGTTCAGTAGATTGTCAGAAAACAAACAAGACCCAGCATTCATGATATGCACGCTCTTAAGGCTGTGCAATTGGGCAATTAGTTGAAAGGGGTGTGTTCAAAAAAATAGCAGTGTCTACCTTTGACTGTACAAACTCAAAACTATTTTGTACAAACATTTTTTTTTTCTGGGATTTAGCAATCCTGTGAATCACTAAACTAATATTTAGTTGTATGACCACAGTTTTTTAAAACTGCTTGACATCTGTGTGGCATGGAGTCAACCAACTTGTGGCACCTCTCAGCTGTTATTCCACTCCATGATTCTTTAACAACATTCCACAATTCATTCACATTTCTTGGTTTTGCTTCAGAAACAGCATTTTTGATATCACCCCACAAGTTCTCAATTGGATTAAGGTCTGGAGATTGGGCTGGCCACTCCATAACATTAATTTTGTTGGTTTGGAACCAAGACTTTGCCCGTTTACTAGTGTGTTTTGGGTCATTGTCTTGTTGAAACAACCGTTTCAAGGGCATGTCCTCTTCAGCATAGGGCAACATGACCTCTTCAAGTATTTTAACATATGCAAACTGATCCATGATCCCTGGTATGCGATAAATAGGCCCAACACCATAGTAGGAGAAACATGCCCATATCATGATGCTTGCACCTCCATGCTTCACTGTCTTCACTGTGTACTGTGGCTTGAATTCAGAGTTTGGGGGTCGTCTCACAAACTGCCTGTGGCCCTTGGACCCAAAAAGAACAATTTTACTCTCATCAGTCCACAAAATGTTCCTCCATTTCTCTTTAGGCCAGTTGATGTGTTCTTTGGCAAATTGTAACCTCTTCTGCACATGCCTTTTTTTTAACAGAGGGACTTTGCGGGGGATTCTTGAAAATAGATTAGCTTCACACAGACGTCTTCTAACTGTCACAGTACTTACAGGTAACTCCAGACTGTCTTTGATCATCCTGGAGGTGATCATTGGCTGAGCCTTTGCCATTCTGGTTATTCTTCTATCCATTTTGATGGTTGTCTTCCGTTTTCTTCCACGTCTCTCTGGTTTTGCTCTCCATTTTAAGGCATTGGAGATCATTTTAGCTGAACAGCCTATCATTTTTTGCACCTCTTTATAGGTTTTCCCCTCTCTAATCAACTTTTTAATCAAAGTACGCTGTTCTTCTGAACAATGTCTTGAACGACCCATTTTCCTCAGCTTTCAAATGCATGTTCAACAAGTGTTGGCTTCATCCTTAAATAGGGGCCACCTGATTCACACCTGTTTCTTCACAAAAGTGATGACCTCAGTGATTGAATGCCACACTGCTATTTTTTTGAACACACCCCTTTCAACTAATTCAACTAATTGCCCAATTGCACAGCCTTAAGAGCGTGCATATCATGAATGCTGGGTCTTGTTTGTTTTCTGAGAATCTACTGAACCTACTGGTAACTTGTTTGCCATGTAGCAATAAAAAATATACTAAAAACCTTGATTATTCTGGTTAGTCACATTGTACTGCTATTATTTTGAACAAGACTGTATATATATATATTAGTCATGCTTATTTTAGGTTTTAAACTCTACGTTTACTCTACATTTTTTTTATGTAAAAGTAAATCATCATCTGAAATTAGAACGCAACTATAGACACATATTTAATATTGAGTTTTTTCAGGTTGTAAGCAAGTGTCTTTGTCGGAAACAGGAAACACACACACACACACGTCAGCCCACAAAAGTAGAGATACGCTTCGAGCAGAACAGGGAAGTTTGAAACACACACAAAACAAGTGAGTTATGTGAACCCGTCCAAGATGATTTTACTATTAGTCGGCCTTTTCCTTTGGAATATTCCTTCATTTGCATTTTCAGAATCATCCAAACCAGGTGAGTATCAACTGCCGTTATAAAAATAAAATGTATTTTTGTATTTATTAATTAGATGTGATTTTAGATTTTATGTTGCCTTTACAAAACATATATATATATATAAAAATACTTTTACCGTAATTTCTAAACGACAACAAATCAAGCTATGGTGCGTCGTCTAGCTAATGTCTTCCTCTTTTTGTGGTTTTATCTTCACTTTATATAACTACGCAAGTAATGGTCATAAGACATTTAAGATGTTAAAACTGAATATGTTAACGTGTATATATAGGTGAGATCACAGGTGATCGCTCAGCACAACTCAGGAAGTTGTGAAGTTCTTCATCAACAAAATGTTCAGACGCTTTGCTTTCCAACATGTCTGACCTTTATGTGCGCACTCAACACAAGCTCACATCCTGTTCTTTCTTTTCTTACAAGTTTAGTTTTTTATACAAAGTGGCTAAATTTAAATACTCAAAGAATTCTCATGTAAGACATCGATTTGATTCTCACTTTAATCAGTAAGAGCAATACAATGTTTTTAGGTAAAAAAGTACATTTCCTGTGTGTATATGTTTCTGTTCGGTCCTCTGAGGATGTGCATCCTCTAGTGACAAACAACATATATTACACACTGAACCAAAGATCAGCACACACACATACACACACAACACAGACTGAAAACACACACATACTTAGCACAAACTAAAAACACAAACACACATACAATGAACACACACACACTGAGCACACACATTCACACACAATCACACATACTCACTCACTAAACAAACACACACTTACTGAACACACATTCACATACTGAACACACACACACTGAGCACACATTCACATGCTGAACACACATTCACATACTGAACACACACACACTGAGCACACATTCACATGCTGAACACACACACACTGAGCACACATTCACATGCTGAACACACATTTACATACTGAACACACACACACTGAGCACACATTCACATGCTGAACACACACACACTGAGCACACATTCATATGCTGAACACACATTCAGATACTGAACACACACTACACACACACTGAGCACACATTCACACACAATCACACATACTCACTCACTGAACAAACACACATTCACATACTGAACACACACACACTGAGCACACATTCACATGCTGAACACACATTCACACACTAACTGAACACACACACACACACACACACACACACACAGAGCTCACATTCACACACAATCACACAACTCACTCACTGAACAGACACACTGAACACACATTCACTCACTGAACACACACACTGAACACACATTCACACACTGAACACACATTCACACAGTGAAACACATTGAACACACATTCACACACTGAACACACATTCACACAGTGAAAACACACTGAACACACATTCACACACTGAACACACATTCACACAGTGAAAACACACTGAACACACATTCACTCACTGAACACATTCACACACTGAACACACATTCACACACTGAACACACACACAATGAACACACATTCACACACTGAACACACATTCACTCACTGAACACACACACTGAACACACATTCACACACTGAACACACACACACTGAACACACATTCACACACTGAACACACACACAATGAACACACATTCACACACTGAACACACACACACTGAACACACATTCACTCACTGAACACACACACTGAACACACATTCACACACTGAACACACACACACTGAACACACATTCACACAGAGCTCACATTCACACACAATCACACAACTCACTCACTGAACAGACACACTGAACACACATTCACTCACTGAACACACACACTGAACACACATTCACACACTGAACACATTCACACACTGAACACACATTCACTCACTGAACACACATTCACTCACTGAACACACACACTGAACACACATTCACACAGTGAAAACACACTGAACACACATTCACTCACTGAACACATTCACACACTGAACACATTCACACACTGAACACACACACACTGAACACACTGAACACACTGAACACACACACTGAACACACATTCACACACTGAACACACACACTGAACACACATTCACTCACTGAACACACACACACTGAACACACATTCACTCACTGAACACACATTCACACACTGAACACACACACTGAACACACATTCACTCACTGAACACACACACTGAACACACATTCACTCACTGAACACACTCACTGAACACACATTCACACACTGAACACACATTCACTCACTGAACACACTCACTGAACACACATTCACACACTGAACACACACACTGAACACACATTCACACACTGAACACACACACTGAACACACATTCACTCACTGAACACACTCACTGAACACACATTCACACACTGAACACACACACTGAACACACATTCACTCACTGAACACACATTCACACACTGAACACACACACTGAACACACATTCACACACTGAACACACACACTGAGCACCAGTGTTGGGAGTAACGCATTACAAAAGTAATACATTACAGTAACTTATTACTTTTTGCTGTAATGCAGTAGTGTAAGGCATTACTAATTAATTTTCAGTAATATTTTATTCGGTACATTTTCAGTAACGCTTGCGTTACCCCCACCCCCCAACAAATACAATAAAACGAAAAAGGAAAAGGAAAAAAGGCGCGATACATTAACGCATGAAAAATGCAATGGTCATTCAATAGCCGCGTGTGGTATCCAGGTTAGTAGCCTAATTAAATAGGCTTCTGATATATTTATGTATAGCGATTTACTTCATTTTCCTTCAATTCAGTACTTCAATTCATCTCCCTCTTGCTGGTGTACATTTGGATATTGTGTGATATAGTCCAGTGAAGGCATACGTGTTTATTGCAGATTTTACAGAAGTGCCGCAGGCATGATTTCAGCCTCTGTGCTCGCGCTGGCCAGTGGAAAAGTGGCTAAAGAAGGTTTAAAGGCTCTGTCGTTTCAAAGAATAGCACAACGACAAGCGCGTCGAAGAACGGACGAGAGACGAGGCGCGCGCTGCTGAGCCAAACTATAGGCCTAATGCCTATAAACACTTGGGTGAAGATGACAGAATAAGACTACTGCACACCGGGACACCGTCGTTTAGATTTTTTTATAGTAATACAGTCATTTAGTTCAGTTAGAGAACAGGCCGTTCAAATAAAAACGGAAGGTGTCTGCTAAGCATGAGCCGAACATGTGATCTTGAGCTGACAGATGATCGCGGAAGATTTGGTTTCAAAGTGAAATGTAAAAGCGCCTATTAAAGGGGGTTTGTCATTGTGTTGTGTATTTCATTAAGAATAATAGGCTAATTTTAAACCGAAACTAAAAATCTGCTTGGCCGCACAGAGTTCAGTTCATATGGAAGCTTAACTTTTATAAGAATTCATTGAAAGCACTCGCTTTGCATCCGCTCCCGTTATTAATGCCTGAGCGGCGGTGCGCATGTTCCTTTCGGTTAAATAGAGTTAGTGATTTAAAAGCCCAGATAGGCTACCGGTGATGTCATCACACTTTGATTAACCGGTGGAAAAACGTCCCCACCGTCTCATCCCTATCGTACATTCGCGAGATGGATGCGCATTGCTTAGTTTATCAGAGATAAGGACAAGAACGTAGGCTAGTCAAATGCAAATGCAGTCAAATACAACCTTTTTCTAAAACCGAAATAATCTCGCGGCTATGTCGCAACAATAAGAAAAGAACAAATGCGCATATTGTCATAACTTAGAGTTTACACAGTTCTGTTGTGTCTATGAACAGAAGCTATTCCCAGATATTGCCAGATAATCACTTTACCTCTAAAATAATACTTATAACAGAGTCGGATCGTCATGATTTCTTGCATTGTCGATGACAGCACTGATTTCATTTATTTGTAGAGTAAATGCTGGACGACTAAATGAGTTTCAGTTTCCATAATCCGTGTGGAATATGCCTTTGATTGATCGATTGATCTGTGGTTTGGTATCAAAGATGCGTTAACTACACTGTTTCTCTCATCTCTACCCAGAAATAAACTGCATTATCATAAATCTGGAGTATGTAAACTGCACATGGAGTGAGCTCGAGCTCAAGGGCAATTACAGTTTCAAGAGCGGGTGCGTATGTTCAACAAAAACAGAAAAATCTGAGATTTTGGATGCAAATATCAGGACTAACAAAGCGTTTGATTTCTCTTAGGTTTGTAGATGAGCTTCGGGATTGTCCTGCCTATCACAGGATCAACGGTGTTAATGTGGGCTGCAAGTTTCCCTACAAAAAAGCACAAAGGTTTAATAGCTATTACACACGGCTGTACAGTGACAACGGCAGTCTGGTGATGGAGCAGGAGAATAAGCTGGTAAAATATGGTATGAGAAGTTATGCATATTTCTTATGATTTGACTGTAATGGATTAACTGGCTGATGGATTAATACGGTGTTGCTCATCAGTGAAGCTGAATCCTCCGTCAAACCTGTCTGTGGAGGCGGAGAAAGACGCTGAGCTGTGGTTCTACTGGAACGTCACCAACTACGAGAACGCGGACTGTGTTGAGAGTGAAGTTCGTTACAGGACAGACAACAACGAGTGGATGGTATAATATTAGTATTATAAAACTAAATTAATTCTGGATACAGCATATCATAACCTATTAATGCATTACGAGAAGCGTGTGCTGATATTCAGACAAACGGCATGATTGTGAATTTGATATTGATTTATCAGGGTTGGGAAGGTTCTTTTAAAATGGGTTTCACTACAGATTAAAAGTTTTGTAACTTAATCTAAATACTTAAGAACACTAATACGGCATGAAACGCAAACATAGGACTTGGTTTCCTCTATTATTTAAAACAACATCAGTCATGGATCATCAGGAAACGACACACACACACACACACACACACACCCTAAACCTAACCATCATAGGAAAAATTCTTCACTTTTACATTTAAAAAAATATATAATTTAGTATGTTTATAAATCCATAAATCTCAGGATTATATTACATTGTGGGAACATTTGGTCCCCACAATGTAATATAAACAAGTACACACACTCTCTAGCTCTCTCTCTCTCTCTCTCTCTCACACACACACACACACACACACACACACACACACACACACACACACACACACACACACACACACACACACACACACACACACACACACACACAGAGAGTTCGTAACATGAGATTTTTATGAGCCCAGATCCCTCTCATTTTGTTCAAATTATTAAAATGTGTCATATTTTGCAAGGTGTTTGAAACTCATGAGCAGAACTGAGTCTTAGGAGAGTCTGAGAATCATCACTGATCACATTAATGTTTAAATGAACATTAACATACTTTTTAGATGTAACTGTAATGAAATTTAGTTCTCAAATGTGCTATTTTAAATACGTAACTCAGTTACATCTATTTTGTTACTCCCCAACCCTGGCCTTTATACAACAGCTTTCTCCAGTCGTCTGATACCTCTCTCTCTCTCTCTCTCTCTCTCTCTCTTACTCTGTCTCTCTCTCTCTCTCTCTTTTACTCTGTCTCTGTCTCTCTCTCTGTCTCTCTCTCTCTCTCTCTCTCTCCACAGAATCCCTCTGCAGCGACACGGGCCTACTTTAGTTTGCCTTTTCCCTCCAAAAAACGCTACGAGTTCCAGGTCAGAGCTCGAATATCCTCCTCCTGCGGAGAGTCCAAGTTCTGGAGCGACTGGAGTGAGTCTGTGTACTGGGGCTCTCCAAAGGCCAACAACGGCACAGGTATCAACGCAGGACATCTTATATAACTAGTCTCTCAGTGCCTTATCTCACTAGTGTGCAGCCATTTAAAACGCTAAACTGCAGAAAGTGTCTCATCTACAATCACTGAACGCGAAAATGAGGCGATTGAGTTCAGTTAAAAGGATTTGAGGAGGAGAGATTCTGCTCTTGTTTTTGCAGTTTAAAGGTGCCCTAGAATGATTTGAAACTATATGTTAAATTGTTCTCTGATATCTACACAGAGGGTATGTGGCTTGTAAATTTGTCTAGATACAGTTTTACAGGTCCATTTACAACCCTATAAATTGTCCCTAGGATGTAATGCTCTGTTTTTGCCTTATTTGGAAGAGTCATGAATATTAATATTGAGCTCTGCTCTGATTGGCTTATTTCAGCAGCTCACAGCAGTTCAGTCCTGACCATCCTGACAGACCGACTGAATGACACTTTAAGCAGAACATCTCAAATGGAGATTAATGAAATGCAGCTTACTTGTTTATTGTTGTTTTCAGATCATCCGAGTGCAAGAAAGAGCATTCGTGCGGTTGCCAGATTTCGGTCATTTAAATCCCCCAAACAATTTCTGTGAAAAGGACACATCCAGCATTTTACCTAAACATGTCCAATCTGGCAACCATATGCACATGATCTGAAAACACCAATAAACAAGTAAGCTGCATTTCATCAATCTCCATCTGAGATGTTCTGCTTAAAGTGTCGTTCAGTCTACATTTTAGACTTGTCTTTTTTTCGTCAACGATATTGCATTTTTATAACGTTAGTCTCAATGTAGGCTACGCAGTGACTGTGATGTACTCTTAATACAAGCATGCAAAAACATCATAGGCCTACTTCAGTTCTCAAAAATATAAATATATAACTTATATTTTTACAAAATGAATAGCCTTGTCAAATGACTGTCGTTTTAACTTATATGGTGGAAAAGGTGACGTTTGCTAGAAGGATCGAGTGAACGATCTGTAAGCAACATATCTACGGTTGTATTTTGTAATACAAAATAATATTACCCTTTGTCATTAGACACACTATTTAGTTTGGTATGGCACTTGGGGTTTCCTATTGTTACTGTACTAGCATCTCGCGTCATCTAGACAATGCGGTCTCTCTAAGAAACTTTCAATTTAATCAGAAACATTGCATACATCTCTTCGTCAGGTTAGATACTATTAATTAATCCATCAAAAAAATTTATTTAAAAAAAAGTCGTCATGAAGGGCAAAATTAGCCAATTTGTAAAGTTGGGCATTTTAACATGGGGCTCAATTAAAGCCCTGCATTTATGCCCGAGCCCGACGGGCCCCGACTTTTTACGCCCCTAGGGCCGGGCTTCGGGCCAATTTTCACGTCATACCTAAAACGCGGGCTGGGCTTCGGGCCTTTTTTTATGCTTCTCCTTCGTTTTATATTTATTTTATTAATTAAAAGGAACAATGAGATGTTCTGCGCTGGTGGAAACAACACGAGACCAAAATAGCTAACGCGACTGTCAAGATGGCTCGCACAGTGTTCAGAGCATAGGTTCAGAGTCCGCGCCAGCAGCAGCAGTGCGCATTTCTTCAGTGGAGACACACTGCAAGCGTGGTGTGAGCATGGCGTTTCTGTTGCGTGTCATCCGCTGGGCGTCTGCCTGGCGTTTTCGCTGTCTTTGTACACCAGAAGCGTGTCTGACACGGCGCTGCTGGAAGCCCATACTTCATGTTAAATATATTGCCTATTAATAGCCTACAGCAAAGACAACGTCGGCAGTAGCCGGCCCATACCATATTCATGGTATTAACGGCAAAATAGGCTACAGATAGGCTACAGAATATTTCATTCTGTACTGACAGGTTTAATATTTCAAAATCGATAATTATGTTGTTTTTTATTATTACAATTAGGCCTAAATCTGCATTTATGTTAACCTACAGACTTTCAAACATGAAAATGTCATTTATTAATATGTATTTGTGTCAAAAATGGCATATAAACATCTTTTCCTATTCTATTTTGCCTGGAAACGCTTCCAACACGCTCGCGTGTCGTGTGAAAAATAGGCGTCTCTTCTATTTGAAGCATGCACGCGTTTTCCGCGCGTCACGCAGGCAGTGTGCAAGCTCTAACCGGTTAACATGGGAGCCGAAATAAAACAACACGCCACACAGCAGAGACGCTCACGACACGCTTGCAGTGTGTCCCCGGCGTTATAGCCTTTTTACAACTGGTTCCTTCATTCGTTTTCTCTGACCAGGTATTTATCTGATTGCAAAATGACCAGGAGTAGTCCCGAGATTCTTTCGAGACGTAGCCTATTTAATTCCGATCACTAAACAAACCAATTCAGAAGGATGAAAGCATTTCAGACGAAACCGGACAAATGTAAATGTAGCCCATCTGGTTGTTTAAACCACATGTATACATTTTACTCCTGGCAAACGGTTAAAAAATAAACGTGTGAGTATGTTGTAGTCAGATAGATATGATGGTGCTGCAACACGCATCGCCGCAAATAAGTAAAGCAAGCCAACGCAAATGGCCGTAAATGAAATTTAAAATAAGTCTTAGATGCTCAACAACAATCATCTTCAATAAAAATGAATGAGACTGAATTATCTTAACAGTGCGGAGTGCTTTTAGGTCGCGCTCTCTTATAGTGTGGTCTTTGAATTTGAAATGAGCTGCTGAATAAAATGCATCTTAAATCTTTTGCTTTCTTTGCTGTAAACTCCGTTAAACGAGCATATACCACGGGAATTGAAGATCGGATTTATATTCATTTTGCATAGGTGTAAGGTATAAGACAACCTGCATGTTCTTTTTGTTTTATTATTTGTTTTTAGATTGTTTAGCTCCGTTTGCGAGAGCCGCGAGCAGAATCAGCCTGCCTCAGCTCGTCAATAATGCCTTTTACTGTGGTGGTAATAGTAGGCGAAATTAACTAACATTGTGATGCTTGAAGTGTTTTATATCTATGGATTTTATTATAGGCAAGACAAATCAATAGTTGATTTGAGAGACTAAATCGATTAAACATGCGGTTAACTCACTGTTGCCCGCTGGCCGCTTGGTCGTCACTTAAAAAAATTAAAACTTTAATTTAACAAACAAAAAAATGCTCTAAACATTTTTCTAAATTAACTTAATAAAGAAACAAAACATAACTACTTTGACATCAAAAACAAAACTGAACTATTTTAATGGCTGCAACAATGTTAAAAACAAAAGCAAAAAACAAACAAAACAAAAAAACACAGGCTCCAGTCGGACTCGGGCCGAGAATTTTGATAAGCTGTCGGACACGGGCTGGGCTAGGGCCTCAGCGTCTCGGGCCAGGGCCGGGCTAGGGCCTCAGCGTCTCGGGCCAGGGCCGGGCTGGGGCCTAGATTTGAGTCCCGTGCAGGGCTCTAGGCTCAATGAGATTCTGCCCCTTCTGGAGCCGGTCTCTAGTGGCCAGACGATGAACTGCAGTTTAAGTCACTTCCGTATTGGCTTCATCAGAAACTGGTGGAGGAGCCGCTTGGTACCAACTAACATTTTGAAAATACGAACATTTACGTCAGAGCGGCTTCATGAATGAGGCCCAATACATTACAAATACATTTTTGCCGTACTAAAGCATAAAAATATTGACATCAATGATTGACCTGTTTTCCCAGAGAGCCTGAGTCCCGTATCTGTGACGTCACTGATGCTGTACGCACTGGGAGCCTCAATATTACTCGTCATTCTCTCCTGCCTGCTCGTCCACAGTGAGAGGTCTGATTTTTTTATGTTAATTAACTACATTAATCTGAAACATGTTAGTTTAATAATGTTGCACAATAAAATGTCTTATTTACTCTAATGTTTAACGTTCCTTAGATTAAGAATAATCTTAATACCAGTGGTGCCAAATGAAGGACGAAACGTAGGCCAATACCTCACATCCCTTTTTGAAAATTATGACGATAATATAGAGGTAAGCTAGATTTTCCTCATGTACCTTGAATTTGTTCTTTAGTTCGCTGAGGGGGATTGTGTGAATTATATATTATCTTTTTCCACGCAGAAATGGCTGTCCATGCCTAAAGATCTGGAGAACGGCTTCAAACCGAATTTCACGGAGCGTGCCTGTCCTGTGCGCGAGTACAGAATAATGTCCCAGTCCAGCAGTGACAGCGAAAGCATCCTCTCGAACCCAACAGACCTGTCGTCGGATTATCAGTGCATGCACAGCTACTCCTCCGCCTCCACCATCCCTGGACCAGCCGAAGATCTCCCGAACCAGGATCTGTCTCCAGACGATAATCCGGTCTAGCCGTCGGTCTCCATCTGACTGAGGCTATGCAATTTGAGAATTTAGAAATTACAATCTTGATTAATGAAAAGTAAAACATTTAGAGGTGAAATAGGTTAAATTATAAAATCCAGTATTAGCATTTAGCACTTTTTGTTTAAAAAAAAAAAACGCAACAAGGATTGATAATTTCTTAATGTTCTTTTTAGTGCTGTTAAAATTAGCATATTAATGAATGCAATTAATATTTTCAGTTTATCGCGTTAAAAAACGATTTAACTCAATTAACGCAGCATCCGTTTTTTCTGTCATCCTTCGGCTAGCGTTACATTACATGATCACACTGTTATTCATGCAAATGCTTTTAAAGGTGCACTATGCAACTTTCCGTCCACTAGAGGGCGCCTATTCTAAACAAAAGCATAGTTTGATGACGCAAAGTTTGAGCGCAGCATCTTGGGAGATGTGGTCTTCACCTCACAGCCGGTGGACAATAGGACTCGGACAGAAATCTTGTTCATGGATGCGGTTATTAACGTTACTGTAGTGTAAAGCAGAGCAAGGCCGAGTGTTGTGGAGCTGAGCACGGCCGCTGGAGCGATTGTTAAACACACACACCGCTTGCGAGTACCGGGACTTTTATTATGACGGGACGGGACACAGTCGCCGGGCGCCTGCACTGATCCGCTCTTCCAGTCATGATTATGAGGTAAAACAGCTCTGTTGATCATATTAGATACATTTAAGTGTGTTTAAAATTATGACGTTACTCCGCGCGTTCACTTGTTCACACTGCTAAGAGTAAAGCGCTCCTGCCAAATAAAACCCGAAACCGAGGGTAACGCAGATATGACGCGATTGACCGGCGACTCCCTCAAACGCTATGCTGACACGTCCCGGTCCTTAGTTAAAATAGCAATTTTCTCACAATTTATAAATAGTTGGAAACTTCTGGGATATTGTAGGTACTCAACTGAACAAAATATATAACACCGGCCTAGTGGTTTTTGGATATTTTACTTCAAAAATACTACATAGTGCACCTTTAAACCATTCATGCGCGACAAGACAGAAGAGAACGCGGCTCTATCACCAGACGCTCAATTTAAGATTAAACATTGGTCTGGATCTGCTCTAGCCTGGTTTAAACCAGAGCATTCTCAGTAGTAACTGAGTTATCGTTTGGCAAAGCTTCATAGACAAATAATTTCTAAAGGGGCGACACCAACGGACGTCGCTCAAATGCCTCTGGGCGCAATTGGATAGACCTAAAACCAATCATAGCGATGAAGGAGAGGACTTATACAGAGCAGAGAAACATCTGAGATTCTGACAGCAATTCTCTGTTTGTGATTTCGAGGAGGATTTTGCAATGGCTTCTGATTTTGGCTAGCGTTACATGATCACCCTCTTATTCATGCAAATGCCTTTAATCCATTCAAGCGCGACAAGACAGAAGAGAACGTGCTGACTGTGAATGTCCTGACTATGACACACACACAACGCTGAGAAAGAGCCTGTCAGTATCAAGTTCTTTTTCACGCACGAACAATAACACAGAAATATGCCAAAAAGCAGTTCTCTCATATCCTCATAAGAGAATCTTAAATGAGTTAAATAAAGTCTTAAATTAACTTAAGAGGAAATGAGATGCGCGTGACAGCGCCAGATTCACGTCATGTTTGTAACATGTAACAGAGAAAATTGTAGTTTTGATAAAGATGAATCTTTGTCTGGCTATCACTAGACCAAGCTCAATTTAAGATTGAACATTGGTCTGGGTCTGCTCTGCACAAGAGGCGTGATCAACGAGCAATATTCAAATAACTCTGTACGCAATTGGATCGTCCATCAACCAATCAGAACACAAGAGGCGTGATCAACGAGCATAGTTCAAATGACTCTGTACGCAATTGGATAGTCCTTCAACCAATCAGACCAACCATCGTTTCGCTATCTATTATCGTGTTAAACCCGCCAATAACACTCCAGGTGGATACGCCATTCTGTGATTGGTTCCCACAAAAGTGTACCAGAAGCAGGATAAATGAATGTATTTCATAATTTATGCAGTTAAGACTGTAAAGTGTTCGATAACTTTATTCAATTTCTGTATATTGATTATAAATGAAGGCCACGGGTAAATGGCATTTATTATAATAGGTTTATGTAAAGATCGTTTTAAGTTCAGTAATTTTTTTAAAGTTTAATAAATGTTGAAATTTATATCTTTCTGCGTCATTAATGTTTCATAGAGACATCAGTGTCAGAGATACTGGCCTTCATTCATAAAAACATGCCATTACAACAAATATTTACAATATACCATCTTTAAGTTTTCCACATTAATTTGGAGCGTAACTTGAAATTATTATATTATATACAAGATAAAACATTTTATATTTGTTATGTGTTATATAAATGTTATATCAGTTTTTTTTACTGATTGACAGTACTATTTCTTTTAAGCAGGATAATGTAATTGTTTGTAATTCACTGTAAAAATTGTGCCGCCTTAAAATTGAGTTTAGTAAACTTGAAATGTTTGAAAAGTATAAGTACTAACCAACTTGGATATTTGAGTTGACTAAACTTAGAATTAAGGCATTAAGTTTTGCATTCTTTAATAAATAAAGATTGCGTTTGTTTTCTGTTCAGTTGGATTAGCTCCATTATAGTAGTCATTTAAGCACTTTTAAGATTGCTCGCTCAGTTTTTTATTCATTTGTGTGTAATTATTTTCCCCAACATCTTGAGGTGTATACTTTTTCCTCATGTATGTGATATTTCTGTAGAAGTTGTAGTAAGTAACACAACTAACAGATTAGTGTACTAACAGTTGTGTTGAAGTAATGAGCTGTGTATCAGTGTGAGAAGCATATGGTAACACATATATATTTAGCAGAAAGAAGTCAATTCTAGAGTGTGATTTGTGTAGTGGTGGGAAAAACCCTTCACCACCAACCCATTTATCTGATTATTATCTGAGTGATATTTGTGATTCATGAGCTGTCAGTAAGTAGTATAGTTGCAGTTTCATTTCAACTAGACAGGTTTTTCATGTCTCTCTTAGGAAAATGTCCTTAAAAGGCATCTAAAATCTTAATGTGGTAGCACATTGAAATGTATATCAGCTGTTTATCATCAGGATTTTTGTATTTGTAGTGTGTTGCTCACGAGTAGTTATGAATAGCATGTTTTTGGGTTTTTTAACATTTACAATGTACGTGAATTTGCTTTTTTAAGATTTAAGAGTGGATGTTTGAACACAAATGTTATGCTTAAATAATGTAATTGTTTTGCAATCATGGAATAAAAATCATCAAACAGCTAAACTAACGTTTATCACAATGTCTGTGATGACTACTTGCACATTTGGATTAAAATATTCATTTTATTTCGTTTTTCACAGTCAATTCTAACGTTTGAGCTGATGTTGAAGTGCTTATGCTTATAACTGCAATACCATCAAATACAATTCATATTAAATTAAAACTTAAAGTGCCGCACTATATTATCATTAGAACAGGTCTCAGCGACATTTTAAATGAGAAGATGCTTAAAAACGACCCAAAACTTACTCTGAATAAATAGCATGCACTTTGAGTGTATAACAGAGTTCACCTGATCTGGTACTGTGCATGTCTAGAAGTATAAATGTACATAAAACATGGGTTGTCACGTAACAATATAATCATTTTGTAAAGTAGGTTCAAATCTGAATTCCTTTATCCAAGCTGGTCTTCATATTGTTTTCTGAAGCAGTCTCCGGCAGGGAAGAAATCCCAGCATCTCTCCTGGTACATCTTCCACACATATGATTCCTGTCAAACAAACACACATATACACCGATCAGGCATAACATTATGACAAGTGAATAGCACTGATGATCTCTTCCTCACAGCTCCTGTTAGTGGGTGGGATATGTTAGGCAGCAAGTGAACATTTTGTCCTCAAAGTTGATGTGTTAGAAGCAGGAGAAATGGGCAAGCGTAAGGATCTGAGCGAGTTTGGCCAGACGACTGGGTCAGAGCATCTCCAAAACTGCAGCTCTTGTGGGCTGTTCCCGGTCTGCAGTGGTCAGTATCTATCAAAAGTGCTCCAAGGAAGGACCAGTGGAGAACCGGCCACAGGGTCATGGGCGGCCAAGGCTCATTGATGGACGTGGGGAGCGAAGGCTGGCCCGTCAAACAGACAAGCTAAAATTCAGCTCAAATTGCTGCTGACCAGTCAGGGTGACCTCTTACCCCTGACCCCGCCGAAAGCACCAACAGTGGCTGAGCATCAGAACTGGACCACGGAGCAATGGAAGAAGGTGGCCTGGTCTGAGGAATCACGTGTTCGTTTACATCACGTGGATGGCCGGGTGTGTGTGTGTGTGTGTGGCTTACCTGGGGAACACATGGCCCCAGGATGCACTATGGGAAGAAGGCGAGTCGGCGGAGGCAGTGTGATGCTTTGGCCAATGTTCTGCTGGGAAACCTTGGGTCCTCCATCCATGTGGATGTTACTTTGACACGCTCCACCTACCTAAGCATTGCTGAGACCATGTTCAGCCTTTGATGGAAACGGTATTCTGGTGGCTGTGGCTCTTCCAGCAGGATAATGCTCCTGACACAAAGCACAAATTCTTCAGGAATGGTTTGAGGAGCACAACAACCAGTTTGAGGTGTCGACTCGGCCTCCAGATTCCCCAGATCTCAATCCAATCGAGCATCTGTGGGATGAGCTGAACAAACAAGTCCGATCCATGGAGGCCCCACCTCGTTACTTACAGGACTTAAAGGACCTGCTGCTAACATCTTGGTGCCAGATGACACAGCACACCATCAGGGGTCTAGTGGAGTCCCTGCCTCGATGGGTCAGAGCTGTTTTGGCCAACACAATATTAGGAAGGAGCTCATAATGTTATACCTGATCGGTGTATATTTTAATAACTTTTTACTATTGCAATTATGACGAGGTATGAACATTGTGACATGTCTCACCTGCCCAGTGTGCTCCGTTTCATCCTTGTTGATCAAGTACATCAGGAAGAACCTAGTGAGGAGAGAAATATTAGCTCTGTTTGTCTGCAGATGGAGAGATCGTATATCATCAGAAAGGTGCGTTGAATCGCTCACATGTAATTGGCCAGGTTGTGTTCTTCAAGCGTATGGGTCTCAAAGCCATGTGGAGTTGTGTCAAAATAATCACTCCCAATACCACATATAAAGCATTTGGTCTGAAGAAGCAAAGCAATGTGTAAAATCAGCAACAAATACTTAATATGTGTATTATTATTGGACAGTAATGATCTTAGTACCTCCATATCTTCTTTTACTTGCTCTTGCTGGTCTCTCAGCTCACCAAAAGCATCAATGATCAGACCTGTGCAGACAAACATGCAGTGTTTTTCTAAATGAAATCTCCAATCATCAAACTTTTACCCAAGTTCAAGTCTTACCTTGAATGATGGCCAGCAGGATGACGATGACAAAGAAGAAGAAGGTGATGTCGAAAACCACCCGATAGAGTTCATACTCGTCTCCTGCTGGGTCCTCAATCTCGTCTCCTATACCTCCACCTGCCCGCACACCCACGTACATGTGGAACAGATAACACTGCCAAGAGAACGAGAGATCAGTTAGATCATACAGCAGGTGTTTATTAGCGAAGAAATTGAGAAAAAAGTGAATAACCCACAACAAATGGCTTTACAAAAATGTTAAGTAGGCCAACTCTGAAAAGAGTTAACTCAACCAGAGAATCCCTGGCTCAAATAAAAAAACATTCTGTACAAAAGCAAACATAAATAGTTTTGAAAGCCAAAATATTAAATGTCACAAATGTATATTTACTGAGTAATCCACTATTTTGTAGAGGAGGGTCAAATTGATAATTTTCACCTGAGATTTGGAGCCAGTTTACAGGTGTGTAAAAATGACTTTAGAAAGATGGCAGCATCTTTATTGAATTTTCACAGAGATTGGTAGGTCTATTAGTACCTTTATCAATCGTTGTTGTATTATATGCCAACGGTGACTGTTCAAAATGGGTAAAAGCGAACTCATAACTAATAAGTAATACCAGTAGGCTATTTTCTACACTGGTTTTGAGGCTCTCCTCCTGAACGCTGGGTTTTGATGGGCGTGTCATTGGAGACTTGAAAGTAAATGCCCACGGCTAGGATTGGATAAGATTTGCATATTTAATGAGCTTCAACGGTCAGTTCACGGAAGGGATTGATTTGAAAGCGGCAACCAAAATAATTTAAATAATAAAATAAACAAACACAATGATTTATTTCTCATCCACCTGCGATTTATTTGTTTTTTTATTACTTGGCCCGCCCGATCGGTGGATATAAGTGCGAACCACACACACACACAACACACATGCGGGCTCTTCAAATATCAAGAGAGTGAACAACGCAGATCAAGAAATGAATGTTATTTCACTATTTAAGATTCACCGGCCTGCTGACAGCCTTACGTTTTGGTAGCCCGTCTGGAAAACACAGCTGTGTATAAAGTGAACCACATTTAGTTTTCGATCACTGAAAATTTGTACAATTTACTCCTGGAGCCGCATTAAGATCTCCATATCTCTAGGATATCTATCTCAAGGGCATTTAAAATGAAATCACCAAAAGGAAAGTTTGTTAAGAATCAGAATCTAAAAGGATATTCAAATATTTGTAATACTTCTTAAGTTACAGGCATTCAAACTTGAGGTGAAAAACACAAGAAGTACTTTTTCCAATTTTTGAACTGTCACCGTTGGCATATAATGCTACAAAGATTGATAAAGTCAACAGATTTTAATAATAGACCAACCAATCTCTGTGTGAAAATACAATAATGATGCTGCCATCTTTCTAAAGTCAATTTTACACGCCTGTAAATTGGCTGCAAATCTCAGGTGAATGCAAATTTTGATCCTCCTCTATAAAACAGTGGATTATTCAGTAAATATACATCTGTGACATTTAATATTTTGACTTTCATCACTATTTATGCTTGTCTTTGTACAGAAAAAAAAATCCAAAATGCGGTTGATTTGACAGAATTGCCTAAAATACATTATTGGGAAAAGAGTATAAAGGATAATTTGATAGAATTAATAAAGTGACCAACCGTCATCATGTCGTCACACTTCATGTCCGGCTCATCCTCGTCCTCGCTCTTATTGTAAAACTTCCTGAAGAAGTTGAAGGCCACCACAGTGTAGAGGTACACAACCACAGCCAGCAAACCCACAGTCATCATCAGCTAAAAACAACCCGAAAGAGTCAGCCGGGGCATCGCTACTGAGCTCCAGAACCACTTTAGAAATTTTTTAACATTAGTTAATGTATAAACTAACATGAACTAACCATGAGCAGTATATTTGTTACTGTATTTGTTCATCTTTGTTAACATTAGTTAATACAGCTGTTCATGGTTTGTTCATGTTAGTTCATGGTGCATTAACTAATGTTAACAAGATTTTAATAATGCATTAGTAAATGTTGAAATTAACATTAACAAAGATAAAAAAATGCTTTATAAGTGCAGTTTATTATTAGTTCATGTTAACTACTGTAGTTAACTAATAGGGCTGTGCGATATTAAAGAAAAATGCGATATGCAATATCTTGTTAAATAATGCGATATTCGATATGCGATACGACAGGGGACTTCAACTAAAATTGCTTGGGGTCCAGTAAATAAACCTTCCTCACCGGCCGAGGTCCGGACAATTATATACCTAAAAACATGAATTGATGGGTTAGGGTTAGTTATTGTTATTGTTATTTGACTCTTTTTAACATCAAGCAAGTCCCATGAGTAACAGTCGTGAGCCCAGTCTATTCTCTGCTATGCGGTGACCTAAAACGGACACTTTTCACAATGTTGAAGTAGCCTATTAAAATCATTCAGATATTGCATGCCGTTGTGATATGCATATTGCGATATGTACATTTGTGATATTTCGATAATTTCGAGATATTGCCCAGCCCTATTAACTAATGACCATTTTTCTAAAGTATTACCCCGCTTTGAGTCTTGTTGTTCTGACTGTACCTGTTTTCCATTGTGTGTGACGGAGGACAGAATTGTACGCAGGGTCTTAACACCCATTGCAATGTCCAAAAGGTGACAAGCGAAGAAGAAATTGTTGTAATGTCCCAAAAGTGACATCACTGTGTACCACACCAGGTAGAGGAAAGTCTGAAAACAAAGGACACTTTAAGTGCACGTCACATGAACTTTGCTTTGCAAAAAAACAAGAGAAAATGACTTACATTGTCTGTGAACACAACTCCAAACTTCCAGATCTGATACTTGATGTCAATGGCAGTGAGCCTGAAAATGAATACAGAAAGAAAATCTAAAACTTGATCTCATATGAAAACATTGCCTTGACCAATCTGATCATCTCAGGGGAAGAGTAAATGCATGTGACGCTCTCTATAGAGTTTTCAAGAAGAGATCGCTTCAAAATGAACTGTTTATAACCTTTTGACCCCTGCAGAGCACCGTATCGTTGTGCTTTGCTGTAATTCGGATGCGTTTTACAGATCGATCCTACACTTTTATTACTGAAATGCTGGAAAGTATTTACAAGAATAATCTTTCATCACCACTCAGAAGAGAAAGAGAAGAAAAACACGTAAATATTTGAAATGAGCCGTTATTACGGCAGTAATTAACGTTATACAGGTTAAATTTGCAGCTAATTTTCGCTAATTTCAACATTTTTATAATTAAATCTTTTTTTTTAAACAGGAGGTTTAAATAATTAATAATTTCCTGTTATTACATTAAATATGATTTTATTCTAATTAAGCATATAACATTTGACTGAGCACGTGACAGAACTCGCTCCTCCTGAATAAATCACCATCCGAATGCACGAGTTTTATCACTGAGGAGGCTGCAAATTTATTTTTATGGACGTCCACATGAGAAACAATTACCATCTGAATAGGGCTTTAGATAGAGAATGATTGAAAGATGTTAAAGCACATATTTTAAAGTGCATAATGTTTTATGTTGACCTAAAACAACTAGGTTTGATATTTTGAGCTTTGATATTTTCTGATAATGACTGTCATCAATAACAACACTATATAACAGACGTTACTGGCGCCATCTTGTGTCCACTCAGCACATAGTGAATGAAGTCAGTGATAAAGACTTTAAACTTGACTCAGACTCCAGATGAAAGACTTGTGAACGTTTCTGGTGTGTGTGTGTGTGTGTCTGTCTATATTGTGATCTTGATGGTTTACAGTCTCACCCTTTCATTGCTGTGTCACATTTCCAGTGACACAATAATTTGTGTGTGTGTGTGTGTGTGTGTATATATGCGTGTTTAAGTGTGGTTTGATGTTTTAGAGATTCACCCCTTCAAAAAGCACTGTGCGTTTTTCGGCATTGTGGCTGATTTGTAGGTTGTACACACCTATTTCCCAATAATTTGCTACGGCGGTCATTTTTGGACGTGAAACCCACTCTATGTAAAGCACTTTGAATTGCCATTGGGTATGAAATGTGCTATACAAATAAACTTGCCTTGCCAAGTGTGACCATTTTTTTTTTTTACGACCACTTAGTCTTTTCAAATCATGATTAAAATTGTATTCACATTTTTGTGTGTGTTAATAATGCCATAAAAGTCACCAAGTTAACGATGAAGCTACAGTCCTACGTCACTGGACAAATTTGCCTAATTTTCACGGTACTTTAGACCGCGATGGAAACGCAGACAGCAACAGTTCCTGGGACAAATTCTTCCGGGTAATTTTGGTGGAAACGCGGCTTTATATGTCAGTAGTGATGTTTTTTCAATACCATGCAAGCATGGAGTTGTCTGGCTCTTCGTGTTTCTTGTCTGTCTGTTGTTTGCTGACATCCAGCGATGCCAGATCCATTCCCAGCAGCTCTGCGATACGCTCACGGCCATAAATATCTCCGTATTTATCCAGAACCTTAAAAAAGGAATCAAGAGTAATATAGCTTTCTAAATGCACTAATTTTAAACCTCAACACCAACTTAGAGAAAGAATATTGGTTTACCTTTCGCTTAACAAATTTGTCCCAGTAGTTGGTGGGAAAAGAGCTAAAACAATGAAAAAGAGTATTAGTTATTATCATTCTTTTTAAAGGACCACAATAACCATAATCAAGATTTCTCCACACTTACGGTGTATTTAGCACCAGTCTGTCCCACTGGCCTTTAATGTCATCATCCTCTGGCTGTTCGGTGATGAAAAGACCGTCAAACTCCAGCTTTCTCGCCAGCTCTTTCTCTCTCCTAAAAATGACCAGTGGAATCTAACAGAGACCATGACATCATGATTATTTATTGATAGCACAAATAAATAAGAACATGCTTGTACATATTCAAGATCAGAAATAAAATATAGCTGCAAGCAGCAATTAACGGGGCCAAGCACAAAGAACACAACAAGTCATGCCTACGTGGCTGGCAGCATCAGATCACGTGCAACAATGACCAATAAAAGACATTTTAAGATTATTTTTGGCAAAATGGCTGAAAAATCATAAATATAGTCACTGGTAAAATAATTTAATGGTTTATCACTTTCGACCAATAGGTGACGCTGTGACCAAACTGATTTGATGTGGTCAGAATGAGGTGACAATTGTTAAGTTTAAGACATTAAAAATGTATTCATGCATATGTATATCTCTGTGCTGAATATTGTTTAAGATTGCACATGACCGTTTACCAAAAGGAAAAGGGAACTCTTATTATGAAGTCCCCGAAAGTGTGGTGGTTGTTGCGGTTTTCCCCCGAGCACGAAGGCTAAATAAACGGTTATCGTTGAACTACTGAAATGTGTATTTTTGTGTAACAAAAGTGACATGCAAAGTTTGGTGTCAATATCCCAAAGCATTGCAAAGATACAGCCTCAGAGTCATTTTGGCATCATGCCTCAACTTTGTTGCTGCGGTATACCAAAACGGTTTTGTCTATCGTCACAAAATCCATAACATTTTGTCGACACAGTCCGAAGATATGACACGAATTTGGTGAGAATCGGACAAACGGTCAAGGAGAAGTTAGAAAAAGTATGTTTTTAAAGAAATTCAACATGCCAGACAGGAAGTTCGACCAAATATGGCAAAATGTGCTTCTATCTTCCCGGCATGACCCAAGGTTTTATTATAATAGGCAATGCATTTTCAGAAAGAAAAAAAAAAGGATTTTTTTTAACGATACGCCAATTTGTTCGTAAAATATAGCATTTCATGACAAAATTCAAAATGGCCGATGCCCAAAATGGCCGACAATGGAAAATTTGGTATCGTTCCACTTGGCATGTTGCATCAAAACTGTTCCATAAATCTAAAGAGATTTAGAGGTTATGGGCAAAAACACGGTTGTCATAACACACACCAAGTTTGGTCAGAATACGCTAAAGCGCAGTGGAGATATAGCCTCGCGCTCATTATGGTGGGCACTTCGTCAAATTCATTTGCGCGTTATTCGAGAACGGTATGACAAATCAAATTGAATTCCATAACTTTTTGTCAGCATGTTCTGAAGATGATCTGGTTAGATTGTCGTGAAAATTGGAGCCTAGGATTTTATAGAAAATTTAGTTTCTAGCCCTTATGATTCAAAAGTTATTAGCACAAACATGAGTGCAACCTTGGACAGGTGGTGGCGCTAGAGGGACTGAGTTAGAGACTCCAAATTTGCTCTGGCGACAGTTCAGACTGTCCTCTATCTGTGTGCCAAATTTCATAACTTTCCCTCAAGCGATTCTATAGGCTGCCATAGACTCCCAGAGCGGAAGAAGAAACAGGGGCTAGTTGCATAAACTAAGTTAAGACTGTGTCTTAAGCACTACTTTGTCCAACTAGCAATTAGTCAAAATGTAATCAGTCTTACTTTTCTAATTCAAATTGAAACGATCTACCATTTTATGCAACTGATTTAAAAAAGTTAGGACTTATCTTAAAGAAATAAATTAGAAGACTTACTTTTAAGACTAGTCTAACTTTATGCAACCGGCCCCAGAAGAAGAATAGGAATGCCAATGATTATAATGGATGCCTGGACACATTCAGTGCTTGACCCCTAATAAAAAAAACTGATAATCACACAAGTTTAGGCCCTAAAATGTGAAACTAGTGGTTCAAACCTTGAGGCAGTTGTATCCGATGATGGTTATGAAAGCGATGACGGTGTGCAGAAGGGCCAGGAAGGACAGAGTGGGCTGCATGTATCCGGTACTCTCTTCCAGGAAATAATACACAGGACCTTCCTCATCATCCTCATCACCTCCATCCTCTCTTCCAGAGCCATCAAAGTCCTCCCCAGATCCTTGAAACAGCCCAGAGGCTTCAAACATGCCGGAGGCTTCCAACTCATCAGTGTTAGGAGGGCTATCGGATACCTGGAGAAATAAAAAGACGGACATTTTGGTTAAAAACTGCCATTTTGAAATTAACTAAAAATGGCCATGAATATGTGAAAGCTTAAAAGGGCATATAAAAGAGCCCAGAAATCCAAATGATGACCTTGTAGAAGAGAAGAATGAAGTTCAAGGCGAAGGCGATGAACAAAGCCAGGAAACGAATGTTGTAGAAGTTACGGGACAAACAGTTCTGTAGATGGAAGTGGAGATTAACAGCCAATCAAAAGTAACTAAAAGTCATCAGTTCTCATCCTTCCCTTGGGTCATTTTGACCCCGAAACTCATTTTTAAAATTACTTTCAAAAATTGAGTGTTTATCAGAGTGGCCCAAGAGTTTAGGACTTGAACCACAAAAACAAACACAAAAAACTGACTGGATTCGAGGAGTTTGGGGTTGAAATTTCAAAGAGTAACCAATCCTTCCCTCACGGGTCATTTTGACCCCCTTAGGAATGCAAGGAATGATTCAGTAAACAGAAAAACCTAAAAATGCTCAATATTCAAACTAATAAGGCTAAAATTTTACAAAAAAAATGACTAAATAATGTCTAAATGTGTCTCTGAATGTATACTGAAGCGAAACTGACTTTAGGACCCAGAGGAACAGCTCATCCGCTCCATATAGAGCAATAAGGCCATCAAGAGTCATGAAATATCATCTTATATTATTATTATTTTTCCACAAGAGGTCGGCAAAGAAGCTCAACATGAGATTTTTTTTAGCTGAATTAACAGGGTTATGCATGAAATTGTGAGGGTTTTTTTTAAGTTGAAAGAATGTGCTTAAATTATTATTTAAAGGCAAAATCTAGTAATTTAAAGGTAAATTACAAAATCTCCCCAAAATTTGCATTAAAAATAGATTAAAAAAATAAAAATCAAATGAAATAATTTTTTGGACAAAGAAAAAATTAAGTATAATTTTAGGACTTCGGGTCATTTTGACCCATGAGGGAAGGATTTATTAAAAAGTGCGAGGGAAAGATGAGAACTAAAATAAAAATGTTGCCCTACCATGAATTTGTTTCTTTGAACATCCAGCTCGTTCCAGAGCTCAAATCCTGCCCCTCTGGCTGATTTCTTCTCCTTCTTGGCTTTGGTGGCTCTCTCAGGTTTTGGTTCTTCTGGTGTGGCGTCAGGCTGGACCTCTGCTTCTTTCTCTGCCTTCTCTCTATTCTCAGTGCTGTTGCACATGGACAGGGCTTGACATTAACTTTTTTGCTCACCAGCCACAGTGGCTAGTGGTTTTCCAAAGTTACTAGCCACTCAGCATTTTCACTGGCCACAATTTTGCTGTTTGGAAATTACATTGTTTATGTTTAAAGTTGACTTCGGCATGCTTAAATTACTTGATTTTAAGTCATTTTACTTGATTTAGAAGATTTAAAACCCTTTCAAACTTTCAAATACAGAGTGACCCACCCCCAAATCAAGACTACATTGTAAATCAGCTGAAATGTGCAGGTGGGCAATATGATGTATGTAATATGATACGAGTTATTTTAGTTAGGATATATATATATATATATATATATATATATATATATATATATATATATATATATATATATATATATATATATATTTATATATATATAGTAAATAAAATATAAATTCAGATACTATTACATATTTATTTAATATGTATACATTTATTTAACATCTGTAGTTGTTTGATTACCATTAATGACAGACAGGTATTTAATTGGGCTGTTGAATCCATGGATGTAATATTCGGACACATATTCAGTTGTTACCCACCTGTTTACGTACACTTAAGCCATAACCGACTGTGTTCATGCGAGATACTCCATGCGATGGACATTTTGACATCAGCGTGCGCGTGTATTTGACTATTCAGGAGCAAGAAGAACTGATAGCGCGTGCGACAGAGAGCGCACGAGAGACCGTGGAGATCCACTTTTGCGACACGACTGAAGCGTGATGTTGTGACGCTTCCCGTCATTTGTGCGTTTAAATCAGTTTAAATGCAGCGCTGCTTTCCCAGAATGCTGTGCGGGCGCGTTAAAGTCGTTTGACATCATCCATAGGAATAAAGTGGAGCGCGGCGCGACAGAAGTGTTGCACGGACGACTGGATCTGCACCTTATAGGGCTAGAGCGTGCTTTTGTTATGTGTCATTCAGCTCGATTCCGCCCATCTCGCCTTCACTAACTGCAAGTTAATCGATTAAGAATTGTAGTTGAATTGTAGCTAATTTTGTGATACGATGGTCTTGGCATTTCATTTGGCTGTAAATTATATTCAACCCGCCAAAGTGGCTAGTGGGAGTGGCTGCCGTACCCGCCACAGCTGAAATCTACCCGCATTTGGCGGGTTGGCGGGTGTTAATGTCAAGCCCTGCACATGGAAGATGGTCATTGAAATGCCACATACATCTACAATACCATAAAGAATCAATCACAAACACTACAATAACCAGGTTTTAATCCAAAGAGTTTTTTGTGTGCAAAATGTGTATCATTTTTCCAATTATCGGTCATGTTTTGCCAATGTTCACCCAGTCTTTTTCCATTTAACTTTAGCGTATAAATTCGATGTCAATACTTCAAGTGTTGCGAAACAATAGTTTAGAACCATGTTTTGTCCAGAAAAACAAATAAATGGTGTCACGTGAAAGAATTAGCCGTGTTCGTGGCGTTGCTCCTGTTAAAGCACCGTTTCTCTGTAAGGCACATTAAAGGGTTTGTTTACCCAATAATTAAAATTCTGTCATTAACATTGTTAAAATAGTCCGTGTGACTCCAGTGGTTCAGCCTTAATGTTATGAAGCCATGAGAATACTTTAGTGTGCAAAAAACAAACAAAAATAACGACTTCATTAAAAAAATTATTTTCATCTGTGCCAGTCTCCTGTGCTGTTCACGTTGGCCAGCTTCTGCGTCAGCGTTACACACGTGCGTTGTGATGCTCACATGAACAGCTTTGACCAATAGAAATATTAGTGTTTGAGCGCTCATTAGGCTGTGTATTATATATAGGCAATTAAAGGCTTATTTTTATGATTAATGGCTTATTAATATAAACGCGTGATTAATCGCTTAAATGAACGACCACTAGTCAAATAGAAAAATCTTTAGTCGAGGACAGCCCTACAAATTTTGCATCCTTTTTTGGACACATATTTACTTTGTCGATAACTAGACAGTGCAAAAAGTGGATTTAAACTCGTGTTTTCGCTTAATTTGGGAGTTACTCACTCTGCTTTCTCAGGCTCGGGAGGAGGTTCCTCGATAGCAGGAGGTTGCTCCGGCCCTGCTTCTTCTGGTTGCTGCAGCAAAAAATAAACAATGTCACACATCAACATCAACTAACATCAAACATCTTTGGGGTGAAGAAACAAAAGCCAAATGTAGCCCTGGAGCTCTTCAGCAGTCGTGCGTCTCACGGGTATATCTGTGGCAATAGCCAACAATACATCATATGGGTCAAAATTATACATTTTTCTTTTATGCCAAAAATCATTAGGATATTAAGAACATGTTCGATGAAGATATTTTGTAAATGTCCAACCATATATATATCAGAAATTTATTATTATAAGTAATAAAATGCATTGCTAAGGACTTCATTTGCACAACTTTACAGATTTTCTCAATATTTAGATTTTTTTGCACCCACAGATTCCAGATTTTCAAATAGTTCAGCCAAATATTGTCCTATCCTAACAAACCATACATCAATGGAAAGCTTATTTGACCCTTATGACTGTTTTTGTGGTCCAGGGTCACAAATGAACACCCTCATACCATTTTCCTCTTCATTAATGGAGTGCCCTCAGGAGTCGGCGGTTCCACGGGGGTCGTGTCACCCATATCTCCAAGTCCACCAGGTGTGTCAATTCCAGGAATCTTCCCACCCTCTTTTTCCTGTATATCCTCATCTTCTTCCTCGCCCCCTCCTGCCTCCATTGAGTCCGTTATCCCGCCGATATCTTGCTCCTCTCCGCCTCTTGGTTCTCCAGGTAGGTCTCCATGCACCTCGTCCTGCGTAGGATCCGGCATGCTGGCCAATAGCTCCGTCACTGTTATGTTTTTAGCCCCTTCGACTAAACCGCCTCCGAAAAGTGTATGCCAAATGAGCAGGAAGAAACCCTTACACACACTGTAAATGAAATGGAGGATGCCCATGAGGATAGTCCACAGGAAGGTAACAAGTCCTACCACAATTTCCTTGATGGTCATCTTTCGGAGCTTGCGGTACTTTCGGCGAATATTCCTAAAAGTGAACATGCTTAGGAAATTCATGATGCTTTGGATGAAGTCGGCGAAGGCTGAGCTTGATTCTGGCTGGCCGTCCTCACCACCCCCATCTTCATCACCGCCGCCTCCATCTCCTCCTTCAGGCTCCTCCTCCTCATCCTCTTCTCTCTCCTCCTCATCCTGCTCTGAAATCTGCGAAGCGATATTCATCTCAAAGATGGTGTCCTCGCAGAAGTTGACGAAAAGCTCCATCTTCTCCGATTCGCCACCCTCGTTGACCACGTCAAATATGAACTGGCGCTTGGACTCTTTGACCTGAGGCATCTCCCACTGCTTCCGGTTTACCTCGCTAATCTCAAAATAGATCCTCTCGATCTTCCTGCTGGCGCCCATTATCTCAATGCGTCCCAAGAATGGGCGGAAATAGTTCAGAACGCTCTCGGCTTGTTCGAGGAAGTTCTGCAATCTGGTATCATGAGGAACATGCTCAGAGAGATTGGTCAGCAGCACTGCGATGTTAAATCCGATATCCTTCGCTGGCTCTTGGAAGCGATTGGCAAACTCCTCGTAATGAATCATCTCGTTCTCATCCGCCTCAGAGCAGGAAAGCAGGAACTGGATCTCCGAAGGCGTGTATTGTTTCTGGCTGTCCATGGCTTTCTGGAAGTCCTTCTTTGATATCAAACCTCTGGGGTCTGTCACGTAGTCCCGGAACGCGTCAGACGCAACAATGTCCTTCAGCTTCAGGAACATGTCGAAGAACTTAAGAATCATTTCCACATTACTGGAGGACTCCACCAGCATGTCCACCATTTGCCGAGCAATGGTGCCATTTACAACATTACCTGCCAAATATACAGAGCCATACGGTGTAATCAGGTCTAGACTGAATAATGTGAAACTGATGAACATAAAAGCAAGATTGTCTTCATACCCTCCAACAAAGACAATAGCATGACCACCATATCTTTCTGAAGGTCCAACAATTCCTTCAGAAGACCAATCTGACTGGAATCCTACAAGAAAATAGAATAACATATAATACATGCCTTTAATACAACATATAAAACATGATTTTTGATAAAAATTTAGCATTCTTAAAACTAAATGAATATATAAAATGTACATTTTTGAATAGTGTTTTAAAGGGGTCATGAACTGAGAAATAAAAATTTCCTTGAGTTTTTGACATATAAGAGTCAAAGTATGTAAGAATATAAGTTTCAGAACTGTTAGTCTAAAAACAGCTTTTATTGAACCCAAGCTCAGAGATCGACTGGTTGTGAATGAGCCTATAATAGATGGTGAAAGACCGCCTGCAGAAGATCGACGCCCACTTCATCATCACAGCGCTGGCCACGCCCACTTCATCATCACAGTGTTGGCCACGCCCACTTCATCATCACATATTTGGCCCCGCCCACTTCAACAGCACAGCTTTGGCCCCGCCCACTGGAGTGTTAGTGAGATGACGAGGAGAGACGAACTGACTAAAAATAACATTCCCTTCCAAAGGATCCTAATGCTGGGAATGAGCTTATTTATTCTCACCAATGTGAATGTCTCAGCTGAGCATTATTTATTTGTGTTCGCTACATTTCACTGTGGATTCTTTGGGAAATCAGTCGCAATTTCAGTTGCAAACAGACTTTTACGATACGGACTCGACAGTAATGCCTCAACATGTGAGTAACCGTGTTCATTCTAACGGCTGATCTGAGACCAGTGGTTTCTGATTCATGTACAGTCAGATGTAATACTTTCTATTTAATATGCTAAGATGTGTGTGCTTACACTGAAGTCTCACAGCAGCCAATCAGAGCAGTGGGCGTTTACACTGAAGTCTCACAGCAGCCAATCACAGCAGTGGGCGTTTACACTAAAGTCTCACACCAGACGCGCCCCTTCAAACAGCGTTCAAATCAGAGGCTAAAATCAGGGTAGCAAAAATGCCTTTTATTTCTAAATTATGATTTTTTAAAATGTAAAAATCACATTAACATTATAAGTGCACCCCAGTAAATAATAAAATAATGCAGTTCATGACCCCTTAAAATACATACACACACACAAAAAATTGTAATGTCTTCATTTTTTGTGAGGGTTTAAGGTATGGGCAAAACATATCTACATTAGCATCTTTACCTGATCAGACTGGCCGAGGATAATAATGTAAAACGCTGGAACATTTAATTGCAGGTTATTACATGCAGCAACAACATCAGGGGTTAATTATTAGAAACAGAAACACTGTTAACATACAAGAGATCAAGAAAATCATGAAAACAAAAATCAATCAGCACACTAAAGGTAGAATTATAGAAAGGGCAAAACACTTTGTTTAATAAAAAATAATATAAAGCTGAAAACACATGTTAACTTCCTTCCATCCATTTTCTCAGGCTGTTTGACCCACTTTAGATGTTAATTTCTTGCAGTGAAATCATCATGTTAAATGAACAGTATGACTAGATTTTGTGTTTAAAATGTTAAATACTTCAGCTTAAATATACTGAAAGAAACAAAGGGATTTTGAATACTTCAAAAATTATATTATTTTGTTCAAACAACCTGGATTTGGGGATTTAGAACATGAAGGGGAAAACTCAAATACAATCTCTTTAATAGATAAATAGAGTGATACATACTCTTCCCTGCATACGGCGTGTGGAAAACAGTTTAATTAATCAGTAAAGCATTGAGAGCAAAAACAGTATTACATTCCAACACACTAGCTGTTTAAAATGTAAAAAGGAATGTAACATGTTCTTAACATTAGCATCTAATATAATTAAGTTCAACATGTCAACTACTATAGTTTAATTTCCATGCATTTTCTACAATAAAAGATGCTAAAGTAATAAATATTAAATATATTTGCTACTGGTGAAATTGTGTATATCCACTGATAAGACAGGGAAACTGTGCACTATGGTTTTTTGCTCCTTACAAGATGCTGAGATACTGTACAAAAAATGCTTGTATATGAAACTTCACGTACACAGGGTTTCTGCAGGTTTTATGAAGGTAAATTTAAGACCTTTTAAGGCCAATTAAAAGAAAATTTAAGGAATAAATCAAAGGGAACATGTAAATGAGTTGTATTATTAATATTTCAAACTTTGAAAATACAATTTCCAACAGACCTCCATTGCTTTTTAATTAATTTTATTTGTTCAGTTTCTCAGAAAACAAGACTTAATTTCTTCATTTTGCATGTCATAAATGTCTCTTGATTTAAGTGTTTAGATATTTGTGCTGGAAAAGTAAAATCTTGAGGAAGAACATCATGTTCGCAGTGAATGTAATTTAATGCATACCTCGGGTCTTTAGCGACCCGAAACGTCATGCACTACCCTGCTCCTCATTAATTTTTTTAAGTTAGACATCAACATTCTTAGTATTCCTCAATCAATCAATTTTAAACAATATAACAAGAAAAAAATAATAGAATTATAATTGAATGCCTGTTTTTCACTCGTTTTTTGTCAAAATTGTATAGGGTCGCTAACGACCCGAGGTGTGTAGGATTGTACGTATATATTTTTTGCACAATAATAAATTAATCTATAATGACGAAATACGGGGCAATTCACCTTTATTCCACAAGGTGGCAATGTCTGATACCCAATGATGAAGTGACGTTTAACTCATAGTTACCTCTGACAGAAAACGAAACAACAATAATTATAATCTGCAAAACTTGAAATGGCTCAGTGATTTACTTCAGAGAGCAAGTACTAAACACAATCAAATATTAGTGTCACTGTCTCTTGATCATGGATGTGGTCAAGAAGCTGTCAGTGATCAAAATATTGATTTTGAAGATGTTGAAAATGAGTTTGGAGAATATGCTCGAAATCGCAAATGAGGTAGATGCAGAATATACTGGTAAACGAGCTCTGACGAGGACATGATGATGGTATTAAACATCTGCTCAAACTGAATCCTTCCAAGCTCCAAAAGGGAACGAAATAGGTTTTATTTTATTCTTCTGTAAGTGTTACTCTAATATCAGGAATTTTATATATTATCACGACAGGTAGAGGTCTATCCATGTTAAATATAGATCCGGGTCGCAAACGACCCGAATATGTAAGAATGTTTGGCGAAACAGTCACGCATTTAAGGGTTAAATTTAAGGCCTTATGAAATCTTTTTTTTATTATTATTTTTTTTTAGTTTTATGGTTTATTCTGTTTTAAATATTTCTGGCTTTAAATGGTTAAATTTTTCAGAACACAAATGAAGATATTTGTAATGAAATCTGAGAGATTTCTGTCCTCCATTGACAGTCTAAGCAACTTCCACTGACGCTTCAGAAAGTTCATAAAGAGATCCTAAAACTGATCCATACGGATCGAGCGGATTATTCCAGATGTTCTGAAGAGACTCGATGGCTTTATATGATGAAGGAAAGTCTGACGGGTTTGGATCGACATGAGGACGAGGAAATGAGGATTTTTGGGTGAACTGTCCCTTTAAGTGTCAGACCTACTTTTGATTTATTCATCCAACATTTGACAAATTCTGAGACATTCCTCATTATACAGTAAATTACATTTTTATGAATGGAATCTGCAATTCCGTCCATATTTTCTGCATTGCAGAAATCATAGAAATCTGCTCCAACTTAAGACATTTTTAAGGCCTTGAAATGTGGAAGGTCAATTTAAGACTTTAAGACCCGCAGAAACCCTGTGTACATGAATGTTTACTTTAGCTAGAATGCATTCAGAGAGAATGAACACAAAAAAGTGTACAGAAGAATAAAGGTTAGATGAGTTACCTGAGCCAGTTTCATCATCATATGGGCAAACACGTGCAGGAAGCCCACCACAGCATCCCACAGGCGACTGTGGGCCAGGGACTGCTGGTTTCCTGTGCAGGGACCCTGAAACAGAAGGATAATCTTAATATATGGCAGCTGTACACATATCAGGTATAACATTAAGACAGGTGAAGTGAATAACACTGATTATCGGTGGGTGGGATATATTTGGCAGCAAGTGAACATTTTGTCCACAAAGTTGATGTGTGTGAAGCAGGAGAAATGGGCAAGCGTAAGGATTTGAGCGAGTTTGGCCAGATTGTGACGGCTAGACGACTGGGTCAGAGCATCTCCAAAACTGCAGCTCTTGTGGGCTGTTCCCGGTCTGCAGTGGTCAGTATCTATCAAAAGTGCTCCAAGGAAGGAACAGTGGAGAACCGGCCACAGGGTCATGGGCGGCCAAGGCTCATTGATGCACGTGGGGAGCGAAGGCTGGCCCGTGTGGTCCGATCAAACAGACGAGCTACTGGAGCTCAAACTGCTCCAGAAGTTAATGCTGGTTCTGATAGAAAGTTGTCAGAATACACAGAGCAGCTCAGTTTGTTGCGTATGGGGCGGCATAGCCGCTGACCAGTCAGGGTGACCTGTGACCCTGCCGAAAGCACCAACAGTGGCTGAGCATCAGAACTGGACCACAGAGCAATGGAAGAAGGTGGCCTGGTCTGAGGAATCACGTGTTCTTTTACATCACGTGGATGGCCCACACCCGGCCATCCACGTGATGTAAAAGAACACGTGTGTGTGTGGCTTACCTGGGGAACACATGGCCCCAGGATGCACTATGGGAAGAAGGCTAGCCGGCGGAGGCAGTGCGATGCTTTGGCCAATGTTCTGCTGGGAAACCTTGGGTCCTCCATCCATGTGGATGTTACTTTGACACGCTCCACCTACCTAAGCATTGCTGAGACCATGTTCAGCCTTTGATGGAAACGGTATTCTGGTGGCTGTGGCTCTTCCAGCAGGATAATGCTCCTGACACAAAGCACAAATGCTTCAGGAATGGTTTGAGGAGCACAACAACCAGTTTGAGGCGTTGACTCGGCCTCCAAATACCCCAGATCTCAATCCAATCGAGCATCTGTGGGATGAGCTGAACCAACGAGTCCAAACCATGAAGGCACCACCTCACATCTTACAGGACTTAAAGGATCTGCTGCTAACATCTTGGTGCCAGACACCACAGCACACGTTAATGGGTCTAGTGGAGTCACTGCTTCGACCGGTCAGCAAAAAGGAGGACCAACACAATATTGGGAAGGTAGTCAGAATGTCGTGTCTGATCAGTGTGAGTGTATGATTTTAGGAGAAATTAATACACTTAATCATAGCATTCTTTTAAGGAGAAATCAAAAAAGGGCTTGTGTAGATACGTATGGAGACTGAGATAAATGAATATAGTAAATAAAAAAATGGAAAAAAAAATGTCAATGATGAGAAAATAAAATGCACCTGGATATACTCGGTAAGGCTGTTGAACACCTGTTTGGCCACAGCCATAGCTTTAGAGAAGTTTCTCTTGCCTGGTTCATCTATGATGTCTTTTCCTGAGTAATACCAGTAGAAATCACTGATAGACTCCTGGAGAGAGAAAAGAAATGCCCATAAAGCAATAAGTCTGTGGAAATTGAAATTAAACTGCCACCACACTTTGAGAATAGTGAAAATGCAATATCCAAACGTTGTATTTTGCTTTGGAATATAGAGCTATGTTTCGTCTTGTTTTAAAGACGACGCTCAGCAGATTATTGCTGAAAGCACTTAAAAAAATGTTTTACTATAAGACCAAAGCCATATATCTAACCAAGTTGAGTTCCAAATTTGAAGTTGATATCACAAAAATGTAAGATCCCATGAGATTGTACCAAAAACACATTAGATTGACACATCCTCCTGATATTTCTGTCCAAATATCACTTCTATCACACAATAATCACCAAATATGCAACCTTGAGACTCACTTTCTGATGTGTTTTGTCAAGATTAGAAAGGGTTTTGATTATAAAGTAGTAGGGGTGTGACGAGACTAAACTGTGACGAGATTTCTCATCGAGGTGAAAAGCTGTCTCGCCTCATCTGATGGAGAGTGAAGTTAGGATAGAATATGCTAATGCTACGTTTAATTTACGCCTCCACTCTAGTTTTGCTTTTTATAGAAATAAAAACAATTTAATTCAGGTGGATAATCATAACAGTGGCTTTAATTCCATCACCTCATCTAGAACGAGCTGTTCCGAGTCTTGCACAGCACGGATCACGTGACGAGAAGATGGGCGTGTGTTGTGTGTGTGTGTGTTATGTGTAAAGCCCTCGCATTGAGGGCATCTTACGAGTGTATGTTACATGTTAGTGGACTGGACCGTGGCGGAGGATTTGTTGACTTACATTTTTTAAATGCGCGTTTAGTAACTATTTAGTTACTAACTAGTAACTATTATTTTTGTTTTAATAATTTGTAAGTGATATATAATTAAGGAAGGCTAGAAGTGAAAGACGCCTGATACACATAATTCTTAAGCAGGTTTTCTTTTACAGGTAAAATAGGCAAAAAAAGAGATTTAAAGGTGCAGTGTGTAGTATTTATGAGGATGTTATTGACAGAAATGCAATATAATATACATGATTATGTTTTCATTGGTGTATAAAGAGCGTTATGTTTTTATTATCTTAGAATGAGGCGTTTCTGTCTACACACACAGCGGGTCCCTTACAGTGAAATCGCCATTTTACGACGGTAGCCCTAAACGGACAAACTTTTCTACAGAACGCTAGACACTCTGCTCTCGCCAACGACAACATCTTTATCCTGTGTCGGCCACCGTACTATGCGTTCTTCTATGCGTTCTTCTATGCGTTCTTCTATGCGTTCCGATAGGAAGGGGTGAGTGGTGGGTGATGCATTTCAAAACCTCACCGCTAGATGGCGCTAAAACTTACACATTGCACCTTTAAAGGGTTAAAGCAACATTTTATCTGGGTTTTCCAGGGTAACATGACCTCACCTGTAGTCTGAGCAGGTAATCCACAGTGCAGATGATGACATTGATGGTGGTAGTGCTTCCTGTTTGCGTTCTCAGGTAATTCTGGAAGTCTAAAAGGTGTTAAACACAATCTGTACTACAGACATTACATTTACAAAAAACTTGGCTCTACAACTGCACAGCATGCAGGTTTGGAACCAGTGGCGCAGGCAGAATTTTTTTTTTGGTCGGGCCTGGCACTTTCAAGCGAGAGGGTGGGGTTGTCTACATAAACCAAAACTGTAGCTACAATCTTTCCACATACAAAACATGAGTAGCGATTTCAACAAACGTTAGACACTTTATTTCCACTTTTCAAATATGTTCTTCATTTTTATTGAAAATAAACACTTTTCGATCTGATATATGATGAGAAAAGGAAGTACATAGAGTTCGGCAAAAGGCGGATTCGAACCGCAGCTCGAATTGCGTCAAAACTTAGTGCCGTGCACCTTACCCCTACACTATCACAACTGATAGTGATAGATAGCATGTTCCCGGCTTTACAGAATGAACCTGCGCTTGGAATTGAAGTCACAACGGTACTCGCGGCCTGATGGATGGGTTCTCTCGCGCTTTAATGCGATTTTTTTAAAGTCTTTTTTATATAATTTTGCATCGCTGCTGTTTCTCTATCACAGTAGAACAGGAAAACACATTTCATGAAGTCACAGGGTGGAGCCGCGTCACACACATGAGACAGCCTGACAATTGCCCAACACAGCTGTCAATCAAACTCATCAAGTATTATGCAAAAACCATAGACTGTAAAAAACGTTATAATGATTTTGAGATGTTTGAGATGTTATAACTATTTTGTAATTATGTTAAAATAATTTAAACAGCTGTTATTTAACAAATATTATTATATTTGTATAATAAACTGGGGGTAGTCATCATCATCGCTGGCTACGCCCCTGTTTGGAATATAATGGTGTGTAAATGACAGAATCAACAGGGTTTTTATTTTTTAAAGAATGATTGTGAGGCGCAAATTGAAATAAATCACAAATGTACAAAAGGACCCACCATTGTTGTGACCCTCACAGAGCAGCTGCAGAAAGCGGAAGAGGTCACAAGTAAACTCATCATCAGCCATCACCTTCTCACCTAAGCGAAGGAAGGAAATATGTGGGAATACATCACTAAAGGTGAATCCGCTTTGTGGCACACATCACAGGTTTAGTGTAGGGGCGGTATGGTTAGAACCGAGAGGAGAAAGACAGTAAGTGGAAGAAAGTGAGATTAAATATCTGCCTCAAATCTCTCATGTTACGATGTTAGTGCAAACTGCAATATTTTTGACCCTTTCTGCAAGAGATAGGCAGGAAATTGTTATTTTTGGGAGTGTGTCAATCCACCGCCCAGTTCAGTATTATGCACCAACGTGCAGGAAAAAAAATCCCAGAGAGCACCAATAGAGGGTGTGCATTGACATCACTTTTCCTTTCTAGGCAAGTCACAACTTTCCCTTTCTTAAAAAAAAAAAAAAAAAAAAAAAAAAAAATCGCATTCGGAAAAAATGTCTGTTTTCAAAAGTTTTCAATATTTTTATATTGTATTAATTTCAATTTGGTTACTCTCCAAATTAATTTAGAAGCAACTTTAGGACTGAAACGATTCCTCGAATAACTCTAAAAAGAAAACAAATTAGTTACCTATCTTATTTTCTCCAGTAATATTTAGTATTGCTCTTTAATAAAGAAAATGTACTTCTTATCCGATTACCTAATTAATCAATGGAATAATTAGTAGAATACTCGATTACTAAACTAATCGATAGCTGCAGCGGCTAAACAACTTAAACGGCATAACCGACTATGTTTACGATGCTACTCGACAAGATAGGCATTTTGACATAGTTTTGTTTTCATGCGCTGTGAGACGTGCGGGTGCGCTTGAGCTAGTGTTGCTGCGCCACACAAGAATCAAACTGAGATACACGGGCACTTTCTAGTCTATGTGCGCCTGAATATTTAAACAGGCAAAGCTTACAAATGCGCAAATTATCAGTGAAGATGCAGCACTGGCCTGAGCGTGCAGGTGACAGTTCCTTCAACTGGCCCGAGTGTCTTTCACTCTGGCCCCGGGCCATCGGGCGGTCCTTATTGTCAGCCTAGTAATAGTCGACTAGTAATTAGGTGGAGGGGGGGATTATGGTGTGGGGTTGTTTTTCAGAGGTTGGGCTTTGCCCCTTAGTTCCAGTGAAAGGCACTCTTAATGCTTCAGCATACCAAGACATTTTAGACCATTTCATGCTCCCAACTAGTGTTGTCAAAAATATCGATATTTCGATATATATCGATACTGGAATATCTGAAACGATACGATTCTCAGTTTTTACAGTATCGATATCAGCTGCGCTCTCCTCTCTGACCGTCAGCGAGTTGACACCTGGTTGACACACACCGGCATATTCTCCCTCAGCCCGGTTAACCTCTGAGCACGGCGAAGCGGGCGAACGCGCGTTCTGCTGGACTTTTTCCTCATGACAGTGTGTTAGTGTTAGTGAGTGATCGGTCTGAATTTCGCGCGGGATTGCACATAAATTAATTCTACTAATCCCCGCAGATTTCGTGCTCCACATCTGAAGCGCACACACACATAGCCTACCGTAATAAAGCCGCCTCTGACATGATACAAGTGCAAACATTTGCTTCCTTTTCCAGCTTATTATTGGTCAAATACACTCAAAGAATTATCAGTGCACATCTGGAAGAGTATTAATGTAAACACAGTCGCAAACAGTTCAGGAAGAACGAGTAACAGGAGCAGTGTTTAGGATCCACGCGTCTGTTAGTCTTAAAGGGACCGCAGTCATTTGCTATTCAAACTACAAAAAGACACGATCAACTGCTCTTGACTGATCAACTTGTGTAACTTTAATAGTTTCATCTGTACGCTATTGAATTTTTTACAAAGAACATTATTCAATGTTGTTTTAAATGTAATTACTATGCATTTTTTAAATTCAGTTTCTTATCTGAATGTTAGACCTACCTGAAAAAATAAAGCAGTCTGTTTAATTTGTATCTTCTATTCTATTGTATTTATTTGTGCTATTGTTTGTAATCTGTTTATTTGTTCTTATTTTATTACTGTTTACTCGTCTTTTTTAATTCAATTTACCATTCGAAATCAAGCTTTCTTGTGCTGTGTGTAAGCTATTGCAACACAATTACCCCATTGTAAATAATACATTGAGATAGTAAAAATTTGTGAGATAATTTTAATAGTAATTGATCAATTGATCAATAATTGTTCAAATCAAAACGATGCCCAACCCTAAGGAATGTGCTGGCCACATGAATTTTTAGTAAAAAATAACATTGAATAATAACAAGTTCTGTTGTCATATTAAGCATCTTATCTTATTTATTTATTTTTTTACTGTGGTATCGATTTAGTATCGATATATCGATATTTTAGTCTGATATCGTATCGAAGTCATAATTTTGGTATCGTGACAACACTACTCCCAACTTTGTGGGAACAGTTTGGGGACGGCCCCTTCCTGTCCCAGCATGACTGCGCTCCAGTGCACAAAGCGTCGCTCCATAAAGACATGGATGAGGAGTTTGGTGTGGAGGAACTGGACTGGCCTGCACAGAGTCCTGAGCTCAACCCGATAGAACAGCTTTGGGATGAATTAGAGCGGAGACTGAGAGCCAGGCCTTCTCGTCCAACATCAGTGCCTGACCTCACAAATGAGCTTCTAGAAGAATGGGCAAAAATCCCCATAAACACACTCCTAAACCTTGAGGAAAGCCTTCCCAGAAGAGCTGGAGCTGTTAGAGAGGGTGGGCCGACTCCATATTAAACCCTACCGATTAACAATGGGATGGCATGAAAGCTCATGTGCATGTAAAGGCAAGCGTCCCAAAACTTTTGGCAATGTAGTGTATCTCAATTATATAATCATATCATCCAGCCCTAAAACTTGTATAGTTTTAGTCAGTGTTTATTTAAACACATTATGCAGAATATAAGATGGTAAATGCAGACCCTCTATAAAACTACTGAGCATGAGTTGCTCACAAATTACAACCAAAAAGATCTAAGTCATGGCACAATCTATATGAATTGGTTCATTAGGAACTAGGGAGTGGAATGACACGTCTTTTGCATAATCACTAGTTCTTCAACTAAAGCAGCACATAAATAAGACACATCACAGAATTACTTTACCCAAATAACACGACACATATACATAAACTATATGAAAACAGATACAAGAACACTGATATACAATCACACATACTGTGGGGGATTAATTACAACATGAAGCCCTCACATAAATGGCTCTTTAGCATGCGGGACAGACCTACTGCAATCCTAAACCTCAGCTGTGTTTGGGGAGGGAAGGAGGAGGTCATTACATAAAGCTAAATTCATGAAAATCACAGTCAGTCAAAGCCTTCAGCACATTCTGCTTCTTTCATAATTTCAGCAAATTTGTTGCATGTTAAATTCACAAAATGAATTACTGTCGACTAACATAGCCTACGCTGTTGATGAGAGCATTGATTATTGGATTAAATATGACCATGGCTGGGGTAAATATAGGAGGGTGTATAACGTAATGTTAGGTGCAAATCATAAAGCCAAGACAGAGTTAGATCAGATTTGGCTCAATTTGGCTGGATTCGGTAAGTTTAAGTTATATGTATTTGTTAGGACTCAAAAACTTAATTTAAGAATTTTAGTCCGGTCATATGAATTTTAAGACCTTTTTCGATAGAAACAAAGCTGATGCTTATAAATACATGAAAGGAAAGCTGGTAACACTTTCTATGAAGTCCATGCTTATAATGAATTATGGCTCCAAATATAGTAAGTATTACTATTCTATAAATAATATACAAACCCGATTCCAAAAAAGTTGGGACACTGTACAAATTGTGAATAAAAAAGGAATGCAGTAATTTACAAATCTCATTAACTTATATTTTATTCACAATAGAATATAGAGAACATATCAAATGTTGAAAGTGAGACATTTGGAAATGTCATGCCAAATATTGGCTCATTTTGGAGAGCTACAATAAGAGGCCGGAAAAGTTAAATGTACATATAAGGAACAGCTGGAGGACCATTTTTCAACTTATTAGGTCAATTGGCAACATGATTGGGTATAAAAAGAGCCTCTCAGAGTGGAATGGTCTCTCAGAAGTCAAGATGGGCAGAAGATCACCAATTCCCCCAATGCTGTGGTGAAAAATAGTGGAGCAATATCAGAAAGAAGTTTCTCAGAGAAAATTTGCAAAGAGTTTGAAGTTATCCTCATCTACAGAGGATAATATCATCCAAAGATTCTGAGAATCTGGAACATTCACTGTGCGTAAGGGTCAAGGCCAGAAAACCAAACTGGATGGCCGTGATCTTCAGCCCTTAGACGGCACTGCATCACACACAGGAATGATACTGTAATGGACATCACAATATGGGAACACAATCCACCGTGCCATTCGGCATTGCCGGCTAAAACTCTATAGGTCAAAAAAGAAACCCTGTCTAAACATGATCCAGAAGCGCAGGCGTTTTCTCTGGGAAATCCTAGAAGAAGGATCCGGCACTGAAATGGCCAGCCTGCACTCCAGATCTTTCACCATTAGAAAACATTTGGCGCATCATAAAGAGTAAAATGCGACACAAACAGTTGAGCAACTAGAAGACTGTATTAAACAAGAATGGAAAAACATTCCTATTCCTAAACTTGAGCAACTTGTCCCTCAGTCCCTAGACATTTGCAGACTGTTATAAAAAGAAGAGGGGATGCCACACAGGTGTAAAAATGGCCTTGTCCCAACTTTTTTGAGATATGTTGATGCCATGAAATTTAAAATCTACTTATTTTTCCCTTAAAATTATACATTTTCTCAGTTTAAATATTTGATCTATGTTGTATTCTGAATAAAATATTGAAATTGTAAACTTCCACATAATTAAATTCAGTTTTTATTCACAATTTGTAAACTTTTTTGGATCGGGTTTGTATATATAAAGACTTATTAAGACTCATGAAGACTGCATTATAAGAATAGTTACATTCATATTCGTTTTTCATGCATTTTCTTTTTCAGTGCATATGCTCATAATCTATACACTGGAACCATTTTATAGTTTTATCATTTATAAATCAGAGAAACTTGTTTGCTGTACCAAATAGTTATAAATTATGTCTTTAATGGCTAATGTTTGCATTAGAGGTCATGAATGGTAATTTTATTTTGTTAAAATCTACATCTCAGCCATATGCACGGTATTGTTTACAGCAATTTGGAATTATATGAAATATTGTTGCAGTGTTCTGCTAATATGTAACATTTAAAAAAATGTTTTTATTATGTTTTCCACTATTTTATTAAAGGAATTATTGCTCATTAGTTTACATTTACAAGTAAACAACTTAAAATGTATAACTCGTATGTATTCACTTTACTTAAAGCCATCAATGATGGATTTATAAAGGTTAGTAACTGTATTATCACTCACAATAAGTATTTAAGAACAAACAACAGCTATTAATAACAATATATTCACATATTGACAGAAATAAATCTGAAATATAGCTGCAAGCAGCAATTATCGGGGCCAAGTGCAACAGAAGCAAACAAGGAAGCTAACAGCAGAGTAAAGACATTTGGAGACAATTTTAAGGCAAAAACGTTGAAACCCATGAATACATTAAGCTGTATAGAGCCAATTTTATGCTTTGTTTGTGTCCTCAGAGTGCCCCCATACATACGCATGTTAAATTTGGTGAAAATATCTCATTTTGTTTAGACTATTGTTATATATTTGTTATTTATATAACAAAAAATAACATTTGTTATTATAGACATATGTATTCATGAGCATATAGTAAATAACCCACAGCTGACTTTGATTTAATTTTTTTGCCACCTACTATAAAATGTTGACGTTTGGCTTTACACTTTCAAATTTCCCTACGTTGGTTTAGTATCGATGGGACAAACGGTTTTGAAGATATTCGTGAAAGTTGTTTAACCGCTAAATCACAACATTGAACAAACCACAGGGCGAAACCTAGCATGTTTGGTATCGTTGGGCTCTGCAAGGATTCTGGAATCTAAGGATATATTGAAAAAATTGGATATCATTTGCTGTCCAGAATCTAACAAGACTTTTATGATTTTTGGGCAAAACATTCTAAAGTTATTTAGCAATTTTTGGTACCTCCAGCCCGGTAGGTGTGCTGTGCCGAAACGCAGCATGTAGCCTCAGGTCATGCTTGTGATGATCTGCACCAAGTTTAGTCAGAATATGATAAAGCATTGCAGAGTTAGAGCATTATGTCTATTTTCGCAAGAACTGCATAAAATCAGTTTGCGTGTTATTCAAAAACACTGAGGTATCGACTTGAATTCCATAACTTTTTGTTGCCATTGTCTTAAGATGACACAAAAGTTCACAAAAGTATTTATATTTTGGCGGGAAAATTGCCACTACCAAAAACAACGTCATAGGGTTCAATCGAGTCGTCTTGAGCCGCGGAATCAGAGGAAAAATATTTATGTTTCTAGCACAAATGTGAGTGCAAATTTGTACAGTTGGTGGTGCTAGAGGGATAGAGTTAGAGACACCAAATTTGCTATGGTGACAGTTCAGACTCTCCTCTATCAGTGTGCCAAATTTCATAAATTTCCCACAAGTTGTTCTATGGACAGCCATAGACTTCCTAAGTGGAAGAAGAAATGGAAGAATAATAAGAACGTCAATGGACACAATAGGTGCCTACATCCCTAATTACTAAAACAGTCATTCTATCTATAATATAATAACATCTTTATATATATTCATCTTTATAAATACATTAATTGTATAAATACATTCATGGAACCATACGACTGACTAATTAATAGTTATAAATCAGTGTATATTGGATTATGAGCATGTGCATTGAAAAAGCAAATGCATGACTTACAAGTAATTATGAAAAAATATAAATCTAACTATAAATGTTCTTATAATGCGGTAAAATATAGTAATACTTATTTATAATTCTGAAAGTTAATTAATGCAAAAACCAACATTATGAATAAAATGTTTTTGTCTGTTACACTGAACAACTAAAATGCAGAATATATATTTATTGCATAATTTAATTTATTTCTCATTTTCTGTAGATTAGACACAATGCAGAGCTCTAGAGTTACAGTAGATCTGTTTCAACACTCAACGGGAGAAAAACACGTCAGTCGACAGTTGTTTTTACAAACCCTTGAGTGATATGATTCATATATATATATATATATATATATATATATATATATATATATATATATATATACACACACACACACACGATTAAGTTTGTGTGTGTGTGTATATATATATATATACACACACAGTATATATTTCAAAAACCAAAAAAGCAAAGTTTCAAACAAAACTGATTTCAAAGATATAAAGGGACAGAGAGGAGTGACAGGAAGAGAGAAATGGAAAATAGAGGGACAGAGGCATTATTTACCCCGTTCTAGCTTCATGTCTGAGGCCCGTGAAGGAAAGAAGGAATGAAAAGAGATGGAGGACAATAGTCATGGAAGAAGAGGGATGGTGAGTTGAGGGCAAACAGACGACATGGAGTGAAAAGGGAATTAATTATGGCCAATTTCATAATCTGTTTATCGACAACATATTAGACTAGATTATTACATCTGGAGACAAATGGAGTATATGATTACAAATAATTTATCCAACTGATAAATTTGGTCAACAAAAACGATGTGCATTTCCATGTTAGAATGACCAAACATGTATGATTACAGATGGATGATTGAATATTTGGATGCCGGACAGTCTACACGTTTATATCCTTAGGACTATGATCTTCAGAGCTTTTCGTATTGATCTAAAATATTCCTTTTGACCATTAAAAACATTCTAGATTATTCACGTTACTTACTTGTTCCCTCCTCTGACACCATACCTAGACCCTCTGCTTTATTCTGCCTCTCGAACGCATTCAGGTCCAAAACACTGCAAAAGACGGCCAAACACTGATTTGACGAGTCTGTTGACTAGTGTCCATGCAAGCGTCCAATCACAACGTACCTGCAGGTCTGCATTAGAGCCTGGACACTGAGGAAGAAACCCACGTCTTTCTTGTCTTTCAGATACTCCAGCATTTTCTGCAAAGGGTCAATCCTGTTACGGCTGAGCATTAGTGCAGGGTTTGAATTCACTGTCCACTCTAAACTAACCTGTTGGACCTCACAGTTCCCGCCATTTAGAATGGAAATACCCAGTTTTAGGGTGGAAGAGACCATGCATCCTGTCTCACCTGTACAAAAATGTGTTTTTAGGATGGCATGTAGAACAATAAATGAAGTGAATCTTCCACTCACCCTCAAGTTGTTCCAAACATGTATGAATGTCTTTCTTTTTGTCTAAAGGTCATTTGTCTAAAGATGATCTGGTTCAATTTTCATGCTAATTGGATAAACCGTCTAGAAGGAGTTCAAAAAAAGTTTTTTTTGTAAGGGAAAATTTCCACCTTCCTAATCTTGTGTTGGTCCCCTTTTGCTGACCCGTCGAGGTATGGACTCCACTAGACCCCTGAAGGTGTGTTGTGGTATCTGGCACCAATATGTTAGCAGCAGATCCTTTAAGTCCTGTAAGGTGTAGCCTCCATGGATCGGACTTGTTTGTTCAGCTCATCCCACAGATGTTCGATTGGATTGAGATCTGGGGAATCTGGAGGCCGAGTCGACGCCTCAAACTGGTTGTTGTGCTCCTCAAACCATTCCTGAAGCATTTGTGCTTTGTGTCAGGAGCATTATCCTGCTGGAAGAGCCACAGCCACCAGAATACCGTTTCCATGAAAGGCTGAACATGGTCTCAGCAATGCTTAGGTAGGTGGAGCGTGTCAAAGTAACATCCACATGGATGGAGGACCCAAGGTTTCCCAGCAGAACATTGGCCAAAGCATCACACTGCCTCCGCCGGCTCGCCTTCTTCCCATAGTGCATCCTGGGGCCATGTGTTCCCCAGTTAAGCCACACACACACACACCCGGCCATCCACGTGATGTAAAAGAACACGTGATTCCTCAGACCAGGCCACCTTCTTCCATCTGAGGTCCATTTCTGATGCTCACGTGCCACTGTTGGTGCTTTCGGCGGGGTCAGGGGTCACCCTGACTGGTCCATACGCCTCAAACTGAGATGCTCTGTGTATTCTGACAGCTTTTTATCAGAACCAGCATTAACTTCTGGAGCAGTTTGAGCTCCAGTAGCTCGTCTGTTTGATCGGACCACACGGGCCAGCCTTCGCTCCCCACGTGCATCAATGAGCCTTGGCCGCCCATGACCCTGTGGCCGGTTCTCCACTGGTCCTTCCTTGAAGCACTTTTGATAGATACTGACCACTGCAGACCGGGAACAGCCCACAAGAGCTGCAGTTTTGGAGATGCTCTGACCCAGTCCTCTAGCCGTCACAATCTGGCCAAACTCGCTCAAATCCTTACGCTTGCCCATTTCTCCTGCTTCTAACACAACTTTGAGGACAAAATGCTGCCTAATATATCCCACCCACTAACAGGAGCCGTGATGAAGAGATCATCAGTGTTATTCACTTCATGTGATGTTATGCCTGATCGGTGTAAAGTGTCGCTAATGGCAGATTTTTAGTCGCAGACTGGAGCCCTGCTCACGCAGGTTTGGAACAACATTAGGGTGAGTAAATGATGACAGAATTTAAATCTCTTTAAGAGTTCAAGCATCAAAAAAGATGCAATAGTGTTCAGGTGTGTGTCGGTGTAAATGTACCCTTGCAGGCACTGATCATCTGCAGGACCATCTCAGCAGCTCCTCGGTTGTGTAGACGGGACTGCTGATAGAGGAGTCTTTGCTTTTCCATCTCTTTTTCCTACAGGGTTAGACATGGAAAAGATGAACCGCCTGAAAGGCTTTAATGCGGCCTCTCTCTCACAACGATCCTGTCTGCTCGATCTCACTACTCCTCTACAGCAACCATAACAGTAAAATCCTCTTTATAAGCGATCATTGTTCAATCTTGACCAGGTGCTATTTGTCTTATTTTATGTGCTTTTCAAGATCCTGTTATGAAAATGTTGTTAATTATGTCTGTGGGCATCGGTAAATTATATCAGTAGGTATTTCTAAATTTAGAAACAGGTATTTCTGTGAATACGACAAAGGGCAGCAGCGAGCATGTACAATTATTGAAAGGTGCGTCACATTAGTGAAAGTTTGTGGACACAGAAGTCCCGTTCAAACCAAGCAGCTTTCTGTTTCTCAATCTGCGAATCCAATTTGAACGAAATCTGTGAAATGTTTCGCCTTCATGTTAAGAATGGATTTCGATTGAAATTAATGAATTTTGCCATTGAAAAAAATCACCAATAATTGTACATGTCCCTCTGCATCAGGTTCAGTAGGAGAATATATATGAAAAGATATAGACATAGACATATAATCTACTACACTATATTTAAAAATGTATTGCATATAGTCTTTCTCTAAAGTTTACACACCCATTGCAGATTCTGTGAAAATGAGAATACTTAACAAAAATGCTTGTCATTTTTTATGTAGTCCTGTCCTAAATAATATATTTGACAAAAAATATGTTTACATACAGTCCACAAGGCAAAATGTTTTTTTCTTGACTGTATAACATATTTTCTATAAAATGTATTATTTATTCAGGACAGCACTAAACAAAAAATAACATGCATTTAGTAGGATCTCTCTTATTTAGTTAAAATTATTCACAGATTCTGCAAGGGTTGTGTAAACTATTGAGCAAGACGCAATTAGATAATTTGCAGTGATGGGAGTGGGCGTGGCTAGCTCATTTCAACTCTAATTGGTGGTATTTTCTGCACAGCATCTTGGGTAATGTAGTTTATCACCACAGATTCTGCTGTTAAACATGATTTAATGATGAAACACGATTTAAAACTGAGTAGTAATATTAACGGATTCAACAGAAGCCTTGCAGCTCACACTAAGGCTTCTTTAAAGTTTATCCAGTTGTTAAGACTGACGTCACGCGACAGCGCTTCCGGGTCCAAACGCTCTATCTTATACCACAAGAAAAACTACAAACGGTGCTAATATACACACACAATGTGGTGTAATACTACAAAAAAAGCTATAATCATAACCTCTCTCTCCATACCAAAATTCCAGATGGCCAGACAGCGATTCATCTTTTTAAAATCATTAAAATATTAATGTATGTGACGCTGTGAGCACAGAGACTGTTGTGTAGACTGTAAGTATTTAAAATGTTTAACTTTTTTTAAACGTTTGATGTTTAATATGAATAAATAGCGCTCATAAACGGGCGTCGATGGCATTCTCAAGTGAAACGAGTTGAGGCTTGGACCCAGAAACGGCGTTCCTTACGTCACGACTTAACAAGCGGATAAGTTAAAAATCAGTTTCCCTATATAAACTGCAGTTTAAGCTGTGCTTCATACATGCCTACACTATTGATAACAGACAATGGACACTTTTTGCTTCACATGAGCTCAACTCAACAACTGAAAACTCAAAGCCTAGACATCTGGCTCACGGCATGATTCTCGCAAAGTATTTTATAACATTTTATATTAAGTTAAAATGTGATTATATTAGTGTTAAGGCGAGATTGGGTGATTGTGAGTAATTGACATTTGTAATAAGATTTGGGCCTGTTGATTATTCTTACTATATTCTACAACGGTCTTCTCTTTCACTCAGGCTCATTTCGCATGCTTCCCAATCAACCCCACCATCATCATTAGTTACGGGATAATCAGACTAATTTCCCACGTTTGTCTACCAGAGCAAACGTTGGACTACAGTAAACTCTCTTGAGAAACACATTTAGGTGTTGCTCATCTACAGCTCTGTCTCCGGCTGGGACGTGAACGCTAAACCCACGCTAACAAACATCATAGAGCTTATTTTAAAACTGTAAATATTTTAACGAATACAATTCCATAACATAATCAGAGTTTCTGCAAGTTTTATGAAGGCAAATTTAAGGCCAATTAAAGAAAATGTTGTTATTATTGTATTAGTGACACTTAAAAGTTTGAAAATACAATTTCCAACAGATCTCCATTACTAATTTGACAAAAAAAAGCTTAAAAGTTTGAGATGATAAATCTTGTGAAAGTGATTTTATGATTAAAACAAGAACAAATATCTGCTGATGTGTTCGGAAATATCAACTTAATTCAAATGAGAGTAATTTTCATACCCCATGACAGATATTTGTTCTTGTTTTAATCATAAACTCACTTCATTTTGTTCAATTTCTTAGAAAACAAGATTCATTTCTATATTTTCCATGTCTTAAATGTTTCTTGATTTAAGTGTTTAGATATTTGTGCTGGAAAACTAAAATCCTGAGGAAGAACATCATGTTTGCAGTGAATGTAATTTAATCTAGAGCCCTATGAAATATGCTTAATTTATTGTTTTAGTTTATTCTGCTTTAATGGTTAAATTTAATGTGACTGGCTTTCGTTGATCTTCGTGACACAAATGAAGATATTTGTAATGAAATCTGAGAGATTTCTGTCCTCCATTGACAGTCTAAGCAACTTCCACTGACGCTTCAGAAAGTTCATAAAGAGATCCTAAAACTGATCCATACGGATCGAGCGGATTATTCCAGATGTTCTGAAGAGACTCGATGGCTTTATATGATGAAGGAAAGTCTGACGGGTTTGGATCGACATGAGGACGAGGAAATGAGGATTTTTGGGTGAACTGTCCCTTTAAGTGTCAGACCTACTTTTGATTTATTCATCCAACATTTGACAAATTCTGAGACATTCCTCATTATACAGTAAATTACATTTTTATGAATAGATTCTGCATCACAGAACTCATAGGGCACTAATGTCATGCCACGATACTGAATTTAAGACTTTCTGTTGCAATTTGAGACCCGCAGAAACCCTGCATAATGTTATTATTAAAATAACTTTATATTAAAAAAGTAAAAGGTAGTGCAAAGCAAACATTTTGAAAGCAAATACAAAAGTTAGCTTATATATAAAATACACCCCCCCCCCCCCAAACCTCCCACCCCACCCATGCCACCCCCCTCCCCTGTAGGCCTGGCCTAAACACCCAAAAGTGTGTGTATTCATCTTTACCATGTCTATACAATAAACGCTCATCCTGAGTGAGTGTGTGTATAATCCACTTCATCATAGGTGTTTCTGTGTGAGTGTGTGCAGACTAGGAGACTGCTCTGGCTTTAACTGTAGTCTGTGTCAGTACACTATGTCAGTATGGGGGAAAACGTTGATTAGTCATTTTCACATAATTATTGTGAATGAGTAAATCAAGATAAGATATAAAACAGAAAGCATAAATATAGCATACGGCATCATTAGTGATTGCTCAAACTGTGAAACACATCATGCGCTAGTAAAAATGCATGTTTGACACCTCACTCAAAGCTCACGGCAAGAAAACAATAAACCATCCAACATTTCATTACAAAGAAACCATAAAGATATAGTTTCTTGAACTTTTAAAGCTGCAACAGGTGAAATTTCACACTGAAATCTCTCAAAAATCCAGGATATGTATAATTATATAATGTAAATCATTTTTATTTCTTTATGAAATTCACCCTTTTGTGTTCATACAGTGCCCTCCACTAATATTGGCACCCCTGTTAAATATGAGAAAAAGCAGCTGTGAAAATAAATCTGCATTGTTTATCCTTTTGATCTTTTATTCAAACGTCCAAAATTCTAACCTTTCATTGAAGCGAAACAATTAAAAGTGGGGGGTAAACTTGCATTATGAAGTCCATGTTTTTCTCCAATGCATGTTGGCCACAATTATTGGCACCTCTCGAGTAATAACGCTGAAGAATATTACAGTTCATATTTTGTTTTTTATCACATCAGGGTGACTATAAGCATGACTTCCTGTCCCACAGGAGTATAAATATTAGGAAACACAAAGGCCAAATTCCCTTAATCATCATCACAATGAGTAAAAGCACAGAATATAGTTCTGATGTGCAGCAAAAGATTGTTGAGCTTCACAAAATAAGAAAAGAGCGAAAGCATTGAAAATCCCCATTTCCACCATCAGGTCAATAATTAAGAAGCTCAATCAACTAAAGATGTTCTGAATCTGAAAGAGGATGTGTGTGTGTGTGTGTGTGTGTCATCCTAAGTCACCAGAGGAGGAGCGTTTGAGTGAACAAAGACTCTCACAGATCACAGATGGAGAATCGCAGAGATTAGTTGAGTCTTGGGCTCAGAGAGACTAAAAACTCTCTCAAACAGCTCCTACATCAGCACAAGATGTTTGGGAAAATCCTCCTCGCTCATCCAGAAATAAACTCCAGCATATTCAGTGTTCAGACACGACTGGAGCTTCAGACGGGACCTGGTTCTGTGGTCACATGACACTAAAACAAGAGCTTTTGGGCGGCAAACCCACCAGATGGAAATAAAAGCAGCAGTTAAATACACCGCTGGATCTTTAAAGGGGGGGTGAAATGCTGTTTCATGCATACTGATCTTTTTACACTGTTAAAGACTTGGAATCCCATACTAAACATGGACAAAGTTTCAAAAGTTAAGGTGGACGTTTGATGGGAGTATTTCTTTGTCAAAAATACTCCTTCCGGTTAGTCATAAGTTTCGGCGAGTTTTTTTTCGATCATGGGTCCACTTGACGTTAAAAGGTCGGAATTTCCTTGTATGAGCTGTACGGACAATTCTACCGGAAGAGCGTGAGAGAGAGAGAGAGAGAGAGAGAGAGAGAGAGTGCGAAAGCAACAGGCTACGCCCATCAAAGCGCTGGCTCGTAGGCTGTGCTGCACAGGTGATGTGACTTCAAGAAATTAACAATGTCACCAAAAAAGTGCGTTTTTGGTTGCCAGACCAAGACAGTCCTGCACAGATTCCCCAAAAACCCCGCGTTAAGGCAACAGTGGATGTAATTTGCTTTTCCGGATCAGCAACTGAGTTGCGCAAAGGTTTATGTCTGTTCACTGCATTTCGGTGCCGACTGTTTCATAAACAAGGCCCAGTTCGATGCCGGATTTTCCGATCGCCTAATGCTGAAGGATGGAGCAGTCCCAACGATAAAGGTCCCAACGTTAGAACCGCAGGCTGTGAGTAAGACTGCTTCAAATGTCTGTGTTTTTGCCTATGCCCATCAAGTAGCCCAAACATGATTACATATAGTTGATCAATGGAGCATGCGATGTGTAGTGCGTGTACATTTGTTTAGCTGGCCACTATAAGTGTAACTTTATGTTTGTGTATTGTAAAAGCACTCCAAACAACAATACACAAAGAGTGGGGGAAAATGATATACTAAATAAGCGTGCTTCTTCATTCAAATGCGCTACTATTCCATGTCTTTCTATGTAAACACTAGCCTGCCGTGCAAAACCAGTCCACTTACTATAATTGTCTACACAAACCACGCGTAAACACACACAGACACACACACACACACATACACACGTGCACAACTGCACTTCCCACATGTACACCTTCAAAGAAAAAAAATACGACGATATAATTCAAGTATAAATATGTAAATAACACAAGCCGCTAAGCATATTATATAGTTAGTGTATAACTTGTACCACATAGAGACGTCCTGCTCTAGTCGTTTTTGCTGCTGGTACTATTCAACTGCAGCCTCTGGGTCTGATTCCGGATCATAGATGTATGGCTGTATCTGATTAAAAGCCATTTTGTTATTTTGAATAAAGTTTTTTCCCGCTGTTAGGGATGACACAGCTTTACTACGCACTCAACACAATAACAGCGGCGCGCACACGTCATTATTTAGCTCCGCTCACACGATACGCCCCCACCCGCTCGGCTTTTTTTGGAAAGACTCGGAACAGCACATCTTTCTTATATAATTATAAAAAAAATAAAGACTTTTCGGAGATATGCAGGATGCAATGCTACTCTATAGGTACTCAAGATTGACATGACACTGACTGAAAGTGAGTGTTTCACCCCCCCCTTTAATGCTGTGGCCTGTTTTTTTGCTGGAGGTCCTGGACTTTTTGTTCAGACACATGGCATTATGGATTAATACCAGCAAATACCAGCAGATAAAACATCAAAACCTGCTAGAAATCTTATAATGGGACGTGGTTGGGTCTTCCATCAGGACAATGATCCGGAACAAACATCAGAAATGAGTCCCTGAGCACAAAATGAAGGCTGTCCCAGTTCCTGAGCTGAACCCTATAGAAAATGAGTGAAGAGCTGAAGAGCTGAACCCTATAGAGAATAAGTGATAAGCTGAAGAGAAGAGCTGAACCCTATAGAGAATGAGTGATGAGCTGAAGAGAAGAGCTGAACCCTATAGAGAATGAGTGATGAGCTGAAGAGCTGAACCCTATAGAGAACGAGAGATGAGCTGAACCCTATAGAGAATGAGTGATGAGCTGAAGAGCTGAACCCTATAGAGAATGAGTGATGAGCTGAAGAGCTGAACCCTATAGAGAACGAGTGAAGAGCTGAACCCTATAGAGAACGAGTGATGAGCTGAACCCTATAGAGAATGAGTGATGAGCTGAAGAGAAGAGCTGAACCCTATAGAGAATGAGTGATGAGCTGAAGAGCTGAACCCTATAGAGAACGAGTGATGAGCTGAAGAGAAGAGCTGAACCCTATAGAGAATGAGTGATGAGCTGAAGAGCTGAACCCTATAGAGAATGAGTGATGAGCTGAAGAGCTGAACCCTATAGAGAACGAGTGATGAGCTGAACCCTATAGAGAATGAGTGATGAGCTGAAGAGCTGAACCCTATAGAGAACGAGTGATGAGCTGAACCCTATAGAGAATGAGTGATGAGCTGAAGAGAAGAGCTGAACCCTATAGAGAATGAGTGATGAGCTGAAGAGCTGAACCCTATAGAGAACGAGTGATGAGCTGAAGAGAAGAGCTGAACCCTATAGAGAATGAGTGATGAGCTGAAGAGCTGAACCCTATAGAGAACGAGTGATGAGCTGAAGAGAAGAGCTGAACCCTATAGAGAATGAGTGATGAGCTGAAGAGCTGAACCCTATAGAGAATGAGTGATGAGCTGAAGAGAAGAGCTGAACCCTATAGAGAACGAGTGATGAGCTGAACCCTATAGAGAATGAGTGATGAGCTGAACCCTATAGAGAATGAGTGATGAGCTGAACCCTATAGAGAATGAGTGATGAGCTGAAGAGCTGAACCCTATAGAGAACGAGTAATGAGCTGAACCCTATAGAGAATGAGTGATGAGCTGAAGAGCTGAACCCTATAGAGAATGAGTGATGAGCTGAAGAGCTGAACCCTATAGAGAACGAGTGATGAGCTGAAGAGAAGAGCTGAACCCTATAGAGAATGAGTGATGAGCTGAAGAGCTGAACCCTATAGAGAACGAGTGATGAGCTGAAGAGAAGAGCTGAACCCTATAGAGAATGAGTGATGAGCTGAAGAGCTGAACCCTATAGAGAATGAGTGATGAGCTGAAGAGCTGAACCCTATAGAGAATGAGTGATGAGCTGAAGAGCTGAACCCTATAGAGAACGAGTGATGAGCTGAAGAGAAGAGCTGAACCCTATAGAGAACGAGTGATGAGCTGAAGAGAAGCGCTGAACCCTAAAGAGAACGAGTGATGAGCTGAAGAGAAGAGCTGAACCCTATAGAGAATGAGTGATGAGCTGAAGAGAAGAGCTGAACCCTATAGAGAACGAGTGATGAGCTGAAGAGAAGAGCTGAACCCTATAGAGAATGAGTGATGAGCTGAAGAGAAGAGCTGAACCCTATAGAGAACGAGTGATGAGCTGAAGAGAAGAGCTGAACCCTATAGAGAACGAGTGATGAGCTGAAGAGCTGAACCCTATAGAGAATGAGTGAAGAGCTGAACCCTATAGAGAATGAGTGATGAGCTGAAGAGCTGAACCCTATAGAGAATGAGTGATGAGCTGAACCCTATAGAGAATGAGTGATGAGCTGAAGAGAAGAGCTGAACCCTATAGAGAATGAGTGATGAGCTGAAGAGCTGAACCCTATAGAGAACGAGTGATGAGCTGAACCCTATAGAGAATGAGTGATGAGCTGAAGAGCTGAACCCTATAGAGAATGAGTGATGAGCTGAAGAGCTGAACCCTATAGAGAACGAGTGATGAGCTGAACCCTATAGAGAATGAGTGATGAGCTGAAGAGAAGAGCTGAACCCTATAGAGAATGAGTGATGAGCTGAAGAGCTGAACCCTATAGAGAACGAGTGATGAGCTGAAGAGAAGAGCTGAACCCTATAGAGAACGAGTGATGAGCTGAAGAGAAGAGCTGAACCCTATAGAGAATGAGTGATGAGCTGAACCCTATAGAGAACGAGTGATGAGCTGAAGAGAAGAGCTGAACCCTATAGAGAACGAGTGATGAGCTGAAGAGAAGAGCTGAACCCTATAGAGAATGAGTGATGAGCTGAAGAGAAGAGCTGAACCCTATAGAGAATGAGTGATGAGCTGAAGAGCTGAACCCTATAGAGAACGAGTGATGAGCTGAAGAGAAGAGCTGAACCCTATAGAGAATGAGTGATGAGCTGAAGAGCTGAACCCTATAGAGAACGAGTGATGAGCTGAAGAGAAGAGCTGAACCCTATAGAGAATGAGTGATGAGCTGAAGAGAAGAGCTGAACCCTATAGAGAACGAGTGATGAGCTGAAGAGCTGAACCCTATAGAGAACGAGTGATGAGCTGAAGAGAAGAGCTGAACCCTATAGAGAATGAGTGATGAGCTGAAGAGCTGAACCCTATAGAGACGAGTGATGAGCTGAAGAGCTGAACCCTATAGAGAATGAGTGATGAGCTGAAGAGCTGAACCCTATAGAGAACGAGTGATGAGCTGAAGAGAAGAGCTGAACCCTATAGAGAATGAGTGATGAGCTGAAGAGAAGAGCTGAACCCTATAGAGAACGAGTGATGAGCTGAAGAGCTGAACCCTATAGAGAACGAGTGATGAGCTGAAGAGAAGAGCTGAACCCTATAGAGAATGAGTGATGAGCTGAAGAGCTGAACCCTATAGAGAACGAGTGATGAGCTGAAGAGAAGAGCTGAACCCTATAGAGAACGAGTGATGAGCTGAAGAGAAGAGCTGGAATCAGAAGGATCGGGAGGGATTGTGTTTGGAGGAATGTGATCTAATCTCCAAACTCATCAGGCATTACAGAAGAAGACTCAGAGCTGCTATAAGGATGGGGCAATAATTGGGTGACACTAGAGAAAAACATTTATTTTGTGAATTAAAGATCGAAAGGATAAACAATGCAGATTTATTTTCACAGCCGCCTTTCCTCATATTTACCAAGAGTGCCGGTTTTAGTGAAGGGCTCTGTATTTAAATGGTACAACAAAAATAATAAAAAACATTTCCTTGCGCCCAAACTACTAAACACTTGGTGCAAACTGTAACTTGAGTCCAAATATGAGTCTATATATTCGTCAAGAAAATCTATTCAGTTAATTTTGTAATGCTTTTGTGTTTAGTAGGTGGCTCAAAGGAAAAAAAAACTCCTTTACAAATGTTATAAAGATGCTGCAGTGTGATGGTGTTAACACATTAATAATGAGTCAGATGGAGAAACAGAAGCTGTGTCTCATTTCAGTAGGCTGCGTCCTCCGGAGGTCGCATTCGAAGGCTGCATACGTCAAACAAAGTGAGTAGGACACTCCAAATGCGACCTTCGAATGCGTCCTTCTTTCACAGGAATTCGGAGTGTGCATGAGGTGTATCCTTCACTGCTGCAAATAACCCACAATTCTTTATGTCGCCGTTAACAACCGTCATATTTTTTTAAAATATTATATGAAAAAATGGCACCACCGCCAGATATACATGCAAGCGTTGATGTGGTGTTTAAATGTAATTAGTTTCAAACTTGTTTTAGTTTTTTAGGCTGTATAACCTGATAGTTGTGGTAAACAGGATTACAAGTGCTTAGTGCTTTTTAAACGTTTAGAACATTACATTGCTGCCAAGGCAAGAAACATTTCATAGGCATTTTCAAGTTATGAGTAAGTTTCATTCATATAACTGGCGTGAGAGCGCAACGAGGCTAAACATGTTGGCTTAGCAATGTGATACTTCCTGTCTGTGTGTCCTACAAAGGACGTCTCGTTTAATTCTGATTGAGGACAGTCCGTATACTGCATCTTTCACAGGATGCCTTCAAAATTTAAAGGAACTGTATGTAAGAAATGTATTTCAATTAATCATAAAATGGTCCTGATACATCAGTAGACATTAAGCAATCATGTTAATTTCAAATACTTCTATCACTGACAACAGTAGTCCGGCCAGGATATTGTCATTTAAAAGTTGTTGTTGCAGCCCTCAACTGATTTTGATGTTGGTGTGTTTTGGCCTGAAGCTCCACCCTCCACCTATCAACCAATCACAGTCAGTAGTGTTTTAGCATCGGGTTGCCAGATCTGCTCTAGTTACCACAGCTGCAGATCTACAAACGTTCCTGCTGATCCTGCAGCTGATCTGGCAACCTCGAGTCAGGGGGAGGTGGATACACCGCTCTACAGTCTACATTTGAAAGTGATTGCAGTACCAGTTTTGGCCACAATCTTACATACAATTCCTTTACCAAAATGAGACACGGCTAGAGAGAGATCAGAGCGCACAGGCCAGACAGAGAAACATTAGATGGGATGTGAGTGAATGGATGGATGGATGGATGGATGGATGGAGGTTGGTTTGGATGTCACTCTACCGCTTCTGTGTCTTCCCCGTCCCCAGCCCCCGGACTCCCCCTACCATCTCTGTCTGTCGCACCTCAAAGGGCATCTCCTCCTCTCCACCCTCCTCATCCTCCTCTCCCCCCTCATCCTCTTCACCGATGTGGCAACTCTAAATTCAACAGAGATGAACAGAGAACATCAAAATGACGTGAGAGCCTATAAATTAATGGCTTTATTAATTAACTGAAGTGTAGAAAACGTACAAGTAACAGTAAAGTAATTTGTATCACAGATAAAACATTTATTAAGATAAACAATAGTATATCGGTTTTAAAAAAGGTCTCACCTTAGCCATGATATCAGCGTATGCCATGTATAAGTAATCTATGTCCAATTTACTGGGAAAGAGCAGAAGCAGGAATGAGGAGATAAAAAACGATTCAAAGACATAACCACAGATGTAAAAAGATAGTTTGAAATGCTAATTGACCCATATATATATATATATATATATATATATATATTAGGGCTGTCAAAATGAACGCTTTAATAGCGCATTAATGCAAATTAATTTTAACGGCACTAATTTTATTAACGCGCGATTAACGCAGCACACATTTTCTGTTTGATCCGCGGCGTAGCCCGTAGTGGATAAATCGAAAGCAGCCATCGACGTAAAGGATGCAGCAACAAATAGAAATAGAAACGGGGAAAGAAAAAGGTTAATATAAAAATTACTATTCTGAAACAAGTGGCGTTATATAGCCTACATAAGCTACCTTTTTTTTTCCTGTTTAACTTTTATTAGACTCCAGGTCGAAATAAAAGAAGAGGGCGTTTTTACACTGAGCATGTTTGCTGCAGTCCAGGTCTGAGCGCGATAGTTCTTTATTAAATATCTGAAGCGATTGACAGCCCTAATATACAGTCTTGTTCAAAATAATAGCAGTACAATGTGACTAACCAGAATAATCAAGGTTTTTAGTATATTTTTTATTGCTACGTGGCAAACAAGTTACCAGTAGGTTCAGTAGATTGTCAGAAAACAAATGAGACCCAGCATTCATGATATGCACGCTCTTAAGGCTGTGCAATTGGGCAATTAGTTGAAAGGGGTGTGTTCAAAAAAATAGCAGTGTCTACCTTTGACTGTACAAACTCAAAACTATTTTGTACAAACATTTTTTTTCTTCTGGGATTTAGCAATCCTGTGAATCACTAAACTAATATTTAGTTGTATGACCACAGTTTTTTAAAACTGCTTGACATCTGTGTGGCATGGAGTCAACCAACTTGTGGCACCTCTCAGCTGTTATTCCACTCCATGATTCTTTAACAACATTCCACAATTCATTCACATTTCTTGGTTTTGCTTCAGAAACAGCATTTTTGATATCACCCCACAAGTTCTCAATTGGATTAAGGTCTGGAGATTGGACTGGCCACTCCATAACATTAATTTTGTTGGTTTGGAACCAAGACTTTGCCCGTTTACTAGTGTGTTTTGGGTCATTGTCTTGTTGAAACAACCGTTTCAAGGGCATGTCCTCTTCAGCATAGGGCAACATGACCTCTTCAAGTATTTTAACATATGCAAACTGATCCATGATCCCTGGTATGCGATAAATAGGCCCAACACCATAGTAGGAGAAACATGCCCATATCATGATGCTTGCACCTCCATGCTTCACTGTCTTCACTGTGTACTGTGGCTTGAATTCAGAGTTTGGGGGTCGTCTCACAAACTGCCTGTGGCCCTTGGACCCAAAAAGAACAATTTTACTCTCATCAGTCCACAAAATGTTCCTCCATTTCTCTTTAGGCCAGTTGATGTGTTCTTTGGCAAATTGTAACCTCTTCTGCACATGCCTTTTTTTTAACAGAGGGACTTTGCGGGGGATTCTTGAAAATAGATTAGCTTCACACAGACGTCTTCTAACTGTCACAGTACTTACAGGTAACTCCAGACTGTCTTTGATCATCCTGGAGGTGATCATTGGCTGAGCCTTTGCCATTCTGGTTATTCTTCTATCCATTTTGATGGTTGTCTTCCGTTTTCTTCCACGTCTCTCTGGTTTTGCTCTCCATTTTAAGGCATTGGAGATCATTTTAGCTGAACAGCCTATCATTTTTTGCACCTCTTTATAGGTTTTCCCCTCTCTAATCAACTTTTTAATCAAAGTACGCTGTTCTTCTGAACAATGTCTTGAACGACCCATTTTCCTCAGCTTTCAAATGCATGTTCAACAAGTGTTGGCTTCATCCTTAAATAGGGGCCACCTGATTCACACCTGTTTCTTCACAAAATTGATGACCTCAGTGATTGAATGCCACACTGCTATTTTTTTGAACACACCCCTCTCAACTAATTCAACTAATTGCCCAATTACACAGCCTTAAGAGCGTGCATATCATGAATGCTGGGTCTCATTTGTTTTCTGAGAATCTACTGAACCTACTGGTAACTTGTTTGCCATGTAGCAATAAAAAATATACTAAAAACCTTGATTTTTCTGGTTAGTCACATTGTACTGCTATTATTTTGAACAAGACTGTATATATATACTGTAAATAATTGATAAAGACAGACTGATTGTACATTATCCAGTACTTATAAACCTATTTTTATCTGTGAGTTGCTTTTATTTTGTAATAGATGATTACATTACATTGACAAAAAATAGAAAAAAAACATGTGAACAACATGGATAGCTTGAGCTATAACAGTCATCGGTTATGGTCATGTGATCCTCTGTTTCTTTCCATCAGGACCCAAATGTGTTTATTCACTAACCAGGGGTGTGATGGGATCTCACCTCTTCTCAGTGAGGGCGGTGCGACTAAAGTGAAGGATGAGCTGATGAAGAGGGTCTGGCTTAGTCTCCTTTTCCTCTTCCTCCTCTTCTTCCTCCTCCATTGCTTTCTACATTGGCGAGAACAAAAACTATAATCATGTGGATTACATCCCTAAACATTGCAGTCATTTTTGTTAATGTGTGAGCACATACAGACAGGTCATCAATCATTCTGTCCTCAAAGGAATATCCTTCGGTTTGGATCCAGTTCCGCTTGTACCCATCCAGGAACATGTTAGATGCTCTATGACTGAAAGAGAGATGGTAAACATTTATTCATCTTCAAAGACTCACCGATCCTGTTACTCCCTTTTCTCATCATTTTATTCTTTTTAGAAAAGAAATGGTATCTGTGAGGATTTCTAGTTAAGATTTAGAGAGTCTCATAGAACATTGTATATTAAGACTGCTCTTGTTAGATTTACAAATGATTTGCTCCTATCATCCAATCGTGGTTGTATCTCTTTTATTAGTGTTACTGGATATTAGCGCAGTGTTTGATACCAACAACCACAACATTATTTTGAATAGACACGAAAATTATTGCATTAGCATTGTTTAAATCATACTTATCTGACTGTCATCAGTCTGTACTAGTAAATTAAGAGATGTCACACCGATCACAAGATCAGTATTACCCCTTTTCCAGGCAGTGCTGGTGCTAAATCAGAGCCAGAGCCTAGTTTCAAATCAGTTCTTTGTTTCCACAGCCAAAGCACCAGCTCCGAGCCAGGAAAAGTGGTTCTTAAGTAACACCAAAACATTACTGGGCTAGAAGTAAGAACCGCTTGCGTCACCGGCTGGGGCCGGCGTTACCGTGATCAACAAGATGAACACAAACTTGTGACCGCCATTTTTTCAACAGCAGCTAATCAAGCTAACAGCTGCTGGATTGTAATCTCCGTCTATACAAATCATGGAGACCTGCACAAATGCGTTGGATTTGCGGCGTTTTAATGCTGATGTAGGATCATAAAGCCATGAGCCACTGAGGAAAGACTTGTTCGAGATGCATCGGCGCGCGCTGTGCAGACTGATCGCGTATGACATCAAAGTACAGCGAGCGCCAACCACTCCTTATGCTTTTGAATCGCTCATGCAGTATTTTGATATCATACACGGATCGGTCCGCGCAGCGCTGATGCATCTCGAACAAGCCTGGTGTGTTTGTATTTCCCGCTGCCTCGCTAGCATTGCTAAAACGCTAGTGAGAAAGATGAGACGTATACAGTGACGTAAGACCTAGCTCTGTGGTGGCTCTCTAACGTGGAAAGCCAAACCGGTTCTTAAAGGCTCTCAAGTCAAACCAACTTAGAACTGACACTAGCACTTTCTCTGAACTAGCACTCGGTTCATTCTGGTGGAAAAGGGGTCTATGTAGTACCCCAGGGCTCAGTGCTAGTACCGTTGCTTTTCACCCTGTACATGCGTTAGATTTCACTGCTATGCTGACGATACTCAGCTCTATATTTCTTCGTGCCCTGACAGAACTTACCAATTCACAAAATCTACGGAATTCAAAGCTGATATAAAACATTAGATGACTAGTAATTTACAAATCCTTAATTCAGTTTCTAATTATTGCACAAAAAAACTCTGCGTAGCAACCTAGAATACTGTCTAACACTCGATGGCTGCTCAGCATCTCTAAAACTGCATTCTTCCATCTAAAAAAGATATCTAAATTACTACATATGCTCTCAATGACAAATGCTGAACAGTTAGTTCATGTGTTCATGAGCTCAAGGCTAGATTATTGTAATTCTCTACTGGGTGGCTGCCCTGCTCACTTAACAAACTCCAGCTGGTCCAAAAGGCAGCAGCTCGAGTTCTTACTAGAACCAGGAAGCATGACCATATTAGCCCAGTTCTGTCAACACTGCACTGGATCCCTAAACATCGCATACATTTTAAAATCTTACAAAGCACTAATTGGTTTAGCTCCCCAGTACTTGAGCGTCTATTACGGTCTCAAAACTTTGGCCAGTTGATAATACCTAGAATATCTAAATCAACTGCAGACGGTCGATCCTTTTCCTAATTAGCACCTAAACTCTGGAACAGTCTTCGTAGCATTGTTCGGGAAACAGACACACGTCAGTTTAAATCTAGACTAACAACACATCTCTTCACTGTTAAGCTGCTTTGAAACCATCTGCAGTGTAAAAAGGGCTCCTGACTGGTGGAGAAACATCTCGTATGATCATGTCTTGTCTTACCTGGGCAAGTTATAAAGGGGAGTCATCCTGAAACAGGCCACTACTGCTCTACGTCGTTGCTTTGACAGCAGTTTGTGCCAAACCATCTTTTTGGACTTGAAAGGGTGCTCCGTCTGAAGATGGAACAAAAGACACCATGTTGCCAAAAGTTTTGGGACGCCTGCTTTTACATGCACATGAAATGTAATGCCATCCCATTCTTAATCTGTAGGGTTTAATATGGAGTCGGCCCACCCTTTGCTGCTCTAACAGCTTCAGCTCTTCTGGGAAGGCTTTCCTCAAGGTTAGGAGTGTGTTTATGGGGATTTTTGCCCATTCTTCTAGAAGCTCATTTGTTGGCTCTCAGCCTCCGCTCTAATTCATCCCAAAGCTGTTCTATCGGGTTGAGCTCAGGACTCTGTGCAGGCCAGTCAAGTTCCTCCACACCAAACTCACTCATCCATGTCTTTATGGGCCGAGGCTTTGTGCACTGGAGCGCAGTCATGTTGGGACAGGAAGGGGCCGTCCACAAACTATTCCCACAATCTTGGGAGCATGAAATTGTCCAAAATGTCTTGGTATGCTGAAGCATTAAGAGTTTCTTTCACTGGAACTAAGGGGCCAAGCCCAACCCCTGAAAACCAACCCCAAACCATAATCCCCCCTCTACCAAACTTAACACTTGGCACAATGCAGTCAGGCAAGTCCCGTTCTCCTAGCAACCGCCAAACCCAGACTCGTCCATGGTATTGTCAGACAGAGAAATGTGATTGGTCGTTTAGAGAACACGTCTCACTGCTCTAGAGTCCAGTGGCGGCTGCTTTACTCCACTGCATCCCACGCTTTGCATTCCTCTTGGTGATGTAAGGCTTGGATGAGCTGCTCGGCCATGGAAACCCATTCCATGAAGCTCTCTACGCTGTTCTTGAGCTCATCTGAAGGCCACAGAATTTTGGAGGTCTGGAGCTCTTGACTCTGCAGAAAGTTGGTGACTTCTGCGCACTGTGACCCTCAGCATGCGCTGACCCCGCTCTGTGATTTTACGTGGCCTACCACTTCGTGGCCAAGTTTCTGTTTTTCCCAATTGCTTCCATTTTGTTATAATCCCACTAACTGTTGAGTGTGGAATATTACACTAGGATTTTCAGACCTTTGAATTTAAACTCACCACTTCAATGTGGTAGAGGACTGCAGAGACCTCCTGAACCCGCTTCACCACTTTCTCTGGGGCATCGGCATCTTCTGCCTTTCCTGCCATTTCCTTATACAGTGCCATCTGCCATCGCATGGACGGGTTATCAACCTGAGAAAGGAGAATATGCATTCGGATTCCTGCAAAAACACTTCAACATCAACACTAACACAAACATACGCTTACCTTGCCCTGGAGGTGCAGGTTATTTTGCAAGAACTCTCTCACCTCCTCATCTGTGTCTTTCTACGGGTCAACAACACAACAGATGGGCTCAGTTTACCTTTTTACTGACCAAGCTAAAGTGAAACATCTAGGCTTGTGAGATACACAGACAGATGTATGGTGATCACACTACCAAAGAATAGCGTGTCTTGGCCAGGTTAATGAGCTCCTGGTCTGCAGGAGAGCACATGTTAAGTCCAATGGGAAGCATTTTCTTCAGGGATGCCACAATGAGGGACGTTTGAACAGAGTATCGATCTCCCCGTCTCTTTTTCTTGGTGCGCTCCACATCTGAGCCACTAGCCTGAGATGACAGTAACATTCAAAGCATGACAACTGACATAGACAACATTAAATAACTTAGTGAGCATCCTGTCAAAAGATTTACATGTTGAATTAAACCTCAAGACAATACAATAATTTCACTGAGCAAAATACAAAGCTTCCTGTTCTCCAAAAAGGAACTATACCGCTAAACGGAACAATCCATCCTTACTTGAAGACATTATTTCAGTCATTAGGTTTTATTTTTAGGTTAGGACTTCTTTAGAGAACAGTCCTTGGAAAGGAGTCATTCTGATTAATAGGGTAATTAAGAGGGTAGGAAGGGTAAATGTTCAGGGTTGCTTTTCATCAGAATAGACAACAACATTGGAGCTTAGTGGGGAAGACAATGCATAATTGGTCTGAAACTAAAATCTCAATTCTAATCTTAACAGAGGTGACAACATCAAAAAGGATGAAACGTCATCTTATCTTAGACACATAATAAAAGCAGGCACTGTAGGAGGGCTGGTACTGTGACGTGTAATACACTCCATGCTTTAAAAAGGACATGCACGGTCATAACATGCTCAGACTCAGGAGGAAGAGGAAGTACAAATGCACACTGTAAAACTCACTCGGTGGAGTTAATGATAAAAACAATGGGGAAATTATATTTTTTCAAAACCCAACCCACAGAGGCAATCATTTCAGTAATCTTGAACACACATGTCCTGTTTGCACCAGTTTTGCCCCTCCAATCCAACACGTTTCAGACATAACATACATAAGCTAAATTAATTGTACCTATGTAACTTAACTCACTGCAGAGATTAAGTAAGAATGGTTTTAGACAAAATCATTCTGCTCATGCTTAAAGGGCTACTCCACTCAAAAATGAAAATTCTGCCATTAATTCCTCTCCCTCATGTTGTTCCAAATTCGTAAGACCTTTGTTCATCTTCTCCAATGAAGATATTTCTGATGAAATCGGAGAGCTCTCTGACCCCTCCATAGACAGCAATAAACACTTTCAAGCACCAGAAAGGAAGTAAAGACATCGTTAAAATAACGATGACTCCAGTGGTTCAACCTTAAAGGGTTAATTCACCCAAAAATGTAAATTCTGTCATTAATTCCTCAACCTCATGTCGTTTGACACCCGTAAGACCTCCGTTCATCTTCAGACACAAATGAAGAGCTCAAGTCCCATAAAGGCACTAAAGACGTCGTGTACGGCCAATGAAGGCCTTTCTGAGCCATCGGATTTCAACACAAATATCTTCATTTGTGTTCCTCAGATGAACGGAGGTCATACGGGTGTCGAACGACATGAGGGTGAGGAATTAATGACAGAATTTACATTTTTGGGTAAACTAACTCTTTAATGTTATGAAGCCACGAGAATACAGAAAGCAGACAAGAATAACGACTTAATTCATCAATCTCTTACGCTGTTGACGTAGTAAACCCAGTGCAGAGCTTCCGGGTTCTACGTCAGAACGCCGACTCATTATTGGCCATCTCCTGCGTCTGCATCACGTGTCATTGTGCTCATGTGATCAGCGTCAGCCAATAGTGATCTGATGTTCTGACGTAGAACCCGGAAGCTCTGCACTGTGTTTACTACGTCAACAGCATAAGAGACTGACACGGACGAGAAGAGATTGATGAATAAAGTGGCTATTTGTGTGTGTTTGCGCGCACTAAAGTATTCTCATCTCTATGACATTAAGGCTGAACCACTGGAGTCACATGACTATTTTAACGACGTATTAACTTCCTTTCTGGACCTTAAAAGTTGCAATGACGTTGCTGTCTATGGAGGGCTTAGAAAGCTCTCAGATTGTATTAACTTTTCATTAACTCACTCATGTTCTTTTTGTGCGTCACGCAATCATTTAAACGTTTGTGTTTACTACAGTATGCTCGTCGTGGTAAATCTGTTCATCATATAAAGCTTTGTGTCTCTTCAGAAGACTTGGATTTGACAATACAAATGTCATAAAGGCATTGT